>NW_015173681.1:689128-693094 GCF_001447785.1 Gekko japonicus | reverse complement strand
AATGCTTCAGAATTTTGAACGGAGGGCCCAAGAAATGGCAGATGCTGCATTGGGAATCACTGAGGATCCCTGTAAAGGGAGCAGGCCTCCCTTCCGAAACCTAGCCCTGGATGGCTCTTGGGTTTTCAGAGCTCTAAGGCAGCTTGTTGAATTGTGCCCAGAAACAAACGGATAGCCCGAGAATGGCCTTGGGAAGTGGCGTGCTCTTACTTTCTCCGGCTAACAGCCCCAAAGGTCTCTAATCTGACGCAGATGAACGCTGCACGTCCGTGTGGCTAAAAGTCCCCGGTGGCCGCTCCACACTTCAGGGTTTCTTCCAAAGGACACCAAGCTGAGATCCGCTCATCTTGATTTAGTGGAAGGTGTCCCCTTCGGCAGACCCCCTTGGGCTCAGCACCTCCTTGGACTGCAGGCTCCCTTCTCTCTGCTCTCCCAGGTTTGTTGCGGCTCCGCAGAGAGGGCTTTGGGAGAAGTTCTGTGGCCGCCATGGCCTGGACTGTCTTCTTCCGAAGGGGTCGCGCGCGGGGGGGGGGGGGGGGGGGGGCTCCAACAGCTCCAGATTGCCACCGCAATCACTGCCAAGCCGTCTGGCCTGGCTCCCCCCTTGGGAAACTTCCCAGTTGCACCAGCTGCCTCTCTTTGCCTCCTCTTGCCAGTGCAGGAAAGCCCAGCGTTTCTCACTCCTCCCTTTGCCTCGTTCTGCTTCTTACCCACAGTCGACGCCTTGCTTGTGAGTAAGCCCTCCTTCACTGCTGAGCGGGCTATTGTCCATGAAGAAGCCACCCTCCGGCTTACCAGAGGCAGCTTTGGATCGCATCGGCTGGCCTGCCGATTCGATTGCAGCTGATCGGCCACTTGCCCCATTCCACTTTATCCCCATTCACCAACAGTGAAAGGTAGGCTTGTAATAATGGGCATATTTGCTAATTTGCAGGGGAGGGAAGAGGCTGCAGCAGCCAAAACAACACTGCTAGCTCCCCCCCCCCAAAAAAAACCCCCACTTCTCTCCAGAGAGCTTTTCACCCTCTTCTAGTTGAGTTTCAGCCCTTGTCCTGGCAGGTGGCGAGAGGCCAGGCGTTTGCCAGAGACCTGTGCGGAGAAATGCATTTTTATTTGCAGGTTTGGGCTTCCCCACCACCAGACACACATACACACACACACAAATTCTCAGAGAGCAGAAGACAGGCAGGTGGGGGGAAGTCAGTTGCTCCCACACATTGCCCAAGTACCAGCCATCAAAGTTTTGGAAATGCTAATGGCCATCCTGACCGGGGACAATGAATTGGACAGCTCACATCTTAGTTGGAATCTGACACAAAGAAGTTGACATAGACACTTGGGCTGTGGTCACACACACTCGATAATCCACAATTTTACTGTGTGAACTGGAAAAATCCAGTTGGAAAGGGCATGGAAAATGGGTTATGTAGTGGCTGCGATCGCCGCCTTAGTGGTGCAAGAGAGGCTAATCAGAGATATCGAACTCATTTGTTATGAGGGCCGGATCTGACATAAATGTCACTTTGTTAGGCCAGGCCACGTGTGCCATGGAACGTAATGCCAGGTACCAGAGATATAAACTTTATAAAGGACACAGGCAAATCCAATTAACAATATCATGTTTTACTCAAAATGCAAATATGCTTAAAACACTCTCACAGTTCGTCCTTACAGTATCTCCCTGATGCCCACCCTCCCAATTCCATCGCCCATTACACATTAGCACTGGAACAGGATACAGGGACATAATGCACAGCCTCTGTCATCTGGCAATAAAGGTAATCAGTTGTTCGTGGGCCGGATACAAGCCCTGGATGGGCCAGTTCCGGCCCATGGGCCATATGTTTGACATTCCAGGGCTAGATTGTATCTTCCTAGAAATTTCAAGAAAGGATTCTTTGATTCACAGGTGAGTGGGGAAACAGAAGTGATAAAATCCCTTGGCACAGACAGAGAGGGAGCCATTTTGCAGGTCCATTTTGGCTGATTCCATCTGGGAGAAGGAACTTGCCCCTGGGCTCCATCTTGATGGCTGGCATAGCCATATATGGAGCAGACAAAGAAAGGGCTGGCTGCCTGGACAGACTCCAAGCTGACAGGAAGCTTTTAGAAAAGTTTATCTTCTAACTTTAAAACCTTCCTTAGAACCAGAAAATCTAGGGCATGTATAAAGTGAAGGACAGGGGAACTGCATGTTTGCACCTTTCTTTTGTTACTCTTGCTTAATCCATTGCTGTGCAGAAGGGATGTTTGTGACCTTTTAACTTTGAATAAATACTTTGCTATTTTAAATACTGGTAGTTGTTCTTGGGACCACATAAACCTCCACTCTTCGAACATATTAAAACAGGCACCAGTACAATAAGCTGTCCCCATAGTAATCAGTCACTGGGTAGCGGGAAACACAGGCATTAGGTGGACCCTTGAAACGGCAATGCAGCAATGGAAGCTGGGAGTCCTGGTGGCTACCAGATAGAACTCGAGAGATACGCTGTCCTAGATAGGTTATTATGTCTGCTGCAAGTGTGCCGATGGGACCCTAGAAAATATGCTGCTATCTTAAGAGGTTTTTGTGCTCACAAAGAGAAATTATTGTGCCTTATGTCCTTTATATATATATCACAGTCCTTGAAAAAGATTGTATTCGAAACGGGTAAATTACTAGAGTCCCATGGGACTAGCGATTGTGATCCTGACAAGGTGCTGTCTGAATATTTGAAAAGAATATAAATCTGCACGTTGATGTTTTGTTTGGGTGAAACCTATTTTTGATACTATTTGATACCAATATTTAATAAAATAAAAAGCACAAAATTGATTTACCTTGAACATACATCTGTTATACTCAGTGCTATATACTTTTGCATAGCCTCCAGGAGGGGCCCAGAGTTCTCCCAGAGTTATGACTGATCTCTAGACCACAGAAATCAGTTCTGCTGGACAAAATGGCAGCTTCAGAGGGGGTACTCGATGGCATCACATCCCTGCTGAGCTTTGTCCCCTCCCCAAACTTTGCCTTCCCCAGGCCCTGCCCCCAAATCTCAAGGAACTTTCCAACCAGTGGGCCACCCTATGAGGACCCCAAAAGCGGTTTGGAGAAGCAGGGTAAATAGCATGTGCACAAGAGAGCACCTTGTGTCATTCTACATGCATGCGAAAAACCCAGAATCCTCCACTCGCTGCCGGATTTACGCTGTTCAGATACATTTAACTTGGGAGGCTGTGGGGAGGGCAGAAATCTGCTCTCTAAACAGTCCCTGTGTTGACGTGTCTCGCCTTCACCTGGTGGATAAAATGCAGATTGTTAAATGTATGATATCCAATCAGGAGATGCTGAGACATCACTTATAACTTCCCAAACAGAAGAGCACACTTTTCTTTTCATCCTAATGTTTGTCCCGGAAAGATTTCTCTAATAGGACTGGATTGTTGCCAAACAGAGAACGGCATTTACAATGGTCTGACTCTTGAACACTTAAACGGGTGGATTTGCAATTAATCCGTTTTAATCCTATAGATCTCCCTGAAGCGAAGGCCATCATCCTGAGCCATTTGCTTGAAAGTAAGTTAGGCATTCTAAGCAAATCTGTTTAAGAAAGGGCGTGAAAACCAGTTTAAGTTACAAGCGATACCAGTGGAGTAGAGGCTATTATCTGACAATCTCAATGGAGGGGAGGCAAGAATGTGACCATCTTATTATAGCTACAACCAGGGGTCATTTCCTGCAGGAGCATACAGGAGCGGAGCTCCGGCAGTAAAGAGCCCAGGGGGCGGGCACATGCAACAAGCCCCACCCCCTGCTCCCAGCAGCCCTCAGTCAGACCAAGACGCACCCAGGTAAGTGGCAGAGGCCCCCCCACCCGGCCCCCCGGTCCAAAACAGTCCAGTGGCACCTTTAAGACCAAGTTTTATTCAGGTACAAGCTCTCCCTCCTCTGCGAGGACAGATCTGCACGTTCCCCCCCCC
>NW_015173681.1:670909-689082 GCF_001447785.1 Gekko japonicus | reverse complement strand
AGGACAGATCTGCCCGTTCCCCCCCCCCCAATAGCTAGCAATCCAAAACAGTCCAGTGGAGCCTGAGCGGTGGGGGTTGCCTTCTGGCACACTTCTGGTGATAAATTATGTGAATTAATTATGCTAATAAGCTCCTGCACCTATTTTTCTACGAAATGACCCCTGGCTACCACATTTTTATCCTGCCTTTCCACTGAGGAGTTCAGGGCTGCTTACGTGAATCTCCCATCCCAGCCTCCAATTTATCCTCACAACAGTCGGCAGGTTAGGCTGAGAAAAGGTATGTGACTTACTCAGGGACAGGTCCGTAGCCAGCATTTTTTAAGTTGGGGGGCATTTAAATTTCTTAGAGGGCACTGGCTAATCAAATTAAAGGAATACCTATTTATACCCCGCCCTTCACTTGGAGTCTCAGAGCGGCTTACAAACTCCTTTCCCTTCCCCTCCCCACAACAGACACCCTGTGGGGTAGGTGGGGCTGAGAGAGCTCTGACACAAACTGCTCTTTCAGGAACAGCTGTGCCAGAGCTTGTGACTGACCCAAGGTCACATCAGCAGGTGCAAGTGGAGGAGTGGGGGAACCAATCCCGGTTCTCCCAGATTAGAGTCCGCACACTTAACCACTACACCAAACTGGCTCTATGCAGCAGCCCAATCGCTCGCTCACTACTTTAATGCCAGTCGCTCAAAAGTAGAACTTTTGCTCACAAGACTCCACGGCTTCGAGGGAACAGTGGTTACCAGCTCCAGGTTGGGAAATACCTGGAGATTTTGGGGGTGGAGACTCAAGGGGGTGGGGTTTGGGGAGGAGCAGGCCTTTAGTGGGGTATATGCCATAGACTCCACCTTCCAAAGCAGCCGTTTTCTCCAGGTGAGCTGATCTCTCTTGCCTGAAGGTCTGGTGTAATCCCAGGAGATCTCTAGCTACCCCCTGGAGGTTGGCAACGTCACCCAGAGAGCTTTATAGTTCAGTGGGGATTTTGTCATAGTCCAGCTCTCTAATACCCCGGGTCGTATTTTTATGGGATTGGGAAAGCGCACGACAGTTGCTTGATTTGTTTTGCATATCTGCACTACCAAGGCTTTTTTGGTATAAAAAGCCCAACAGGAACTCATTAGCATAATAGGCCACACCCAATAGCAGAAACTCATTAGCATATTGGGCCACACCCCTGGCAGCACAGCTCATTAGCACATTAGGCCGCACCCCCATGTTACCACAAGTGTGGTCATCCAGCCACACCCACCTTTTGCTTCTTATTCTGTTTACCTGTTGTTGTAGGGCCAGGGCCTTTTTTTGTAGCAGGAACTCCTTTGCATGTTAGGCCACACACCCCTAGTGTAGCCAATCCTAATGAGTTTCTGCTGTTGGGTGTGGCCTATTATGCTAATGAGTTCCTGCTGGGCGTGGCCAACTCAAGAGCCAGCCGGAACTCCGTTCCTGTGCGTTCCTCCCCCAAAATAGCCCTGTGCACTACAGCCCTAAGTTGCTTTATGTTCTGTCACTTCAGGGAACTATACTTCTGTGAGGCAGGGAGGCACAGGAGACTTTCGTGCGGACAATTCTCGAGCCAATCACCCAAAATACAGTCCCCAGGATTATTTGGGGAAAACCGCGGCAGCTAAACTGGAATAAAACTATGGCAAGTTTGTGGTGGGTTAGGGTAACGTCAGGCTTTGAAATAATTTTTTTAAAACTCTTCAAGTGTGTGTGTGTGTAAGCTAGGATTGTAAGCCTCCAGCTGGAACTTGAGGATCCCCAGGAATTACACCCCATTTCCAGACAACCGAGATCAGTTCCCCTGAAGAAAATGGATGCGTTGGAGTGGGGGACTCTGCAGCAATGTGTCCCGCTGAGGTTCCTGTTCTCCCCAGGTTCCGTCCCCAAATATCCAGGTAGGGTTGCCATTCCCCAGGTCCGGGCGGGGAATCCCCCAGTTTTGAGGGCTTCTGCCCAGTGCCGGCCAGTTGGCCAGCAGGGGATACCCCACCCTCAAATAGCAACATCCCCGTGTGATGTCCCCGACATGATGATGTCACCCAGAAGTGACATCATTGCATCAGGGACATCGTGTGGCGACACTCTGGTTTTTTCGGCAAAACTCTATGGTTTGACCCCAATTTTACCATAGAGTTTTGCCCCAAAACCAGAGCATTGCGCCTATGTTGCAGACGCGATGATGTCCCCACCCATTCCTCGAACAGCTCCCAGATCCCCCTACCAGCAAGACGAGGGGACCTGTATCCAGGGGCTTCTCAACCTGGACCTGGCAACCCTACCCCCCACCGGTGGCCGGGGGAACCAGACAACTCTAGTTTAAGCTGTACCCAAAAAAACATTTCAGAGAAGAAATATTTACACAATAGACTAGGCGTGCAGATATTCAGCATTGCAAATGTAGAAACAAGTCTCCAAATCCCATTAATTTTTAATTTTTTTTAGGCTGCCTGGAGGCCTGATTAATTTGGGGAGAGAAGGGGTTTTTATTCATGCCGACCAAAGTCCAAACGTGTGAGTTAGGGAATCGGAACACCAATTAGGATTGTATCGGGATGCTTCGCTTTCACACAAACTTAGACACCTTCCAAGCTTCAGCCTATAATTCCCTTTGTCTAAATTCTTCTGATTTCCCAGGGACGCCCCCCCATTTTTAAAGTATGCTCCCCCCCCCCCGGCCTGTCTGTCTCCCTTTCTCTCCCTGCATATGTAGTGTTAATTTTCTTTCACAGCGGAAGGGAAAAGAAGGTTCTTTTCTTTTCTTTTCTTCTTCCTGAGGGGAGCCGGAGCGACAATGGATCGGGCCTGCTTGACAATACACACAAGCCATTCCTGACACCCTTGCGACAATATCAGCTGCAGGGGCCGTCCGCTTCCCTCCTCTCTCCCACCAGCATGGCCTCTCATTGTTTGTCTTCCTCAGCTGCCAAGAGGTTCTTGTTGTTAATTCTCTGTGACTGAGGAGGACTTGGGAAGAGACGGGCGGCAGCGCCAGGAACCGGGGAGGGGAGTGAGCCAGGGTTGGCTTCCAGCTCCCTTTTGCAAAACTGTTTACTCTGAACCGATGCCTCCGGCCTACTGAAGTAACTACTCTTTCACCCCTGCTGGGCCCATCTGCTTTGTCGGCTCGGTTCCCCACTGCCACGGGCAGGCAGCTGGCCGGTGTATTTTCAGCTACCGTCTGTAAACCCTCAAAGGGCCCAAAGAGAAAAGGAGGAAAAACCACCCTAATGGGCAAGGATGGGAAGAGAAGATGTTCTGCTCGAGTCGCACGTGCCAAACCAACCCCTCGGATGGCAGAGGCCCAGTTTAACCCAGTGAACGGCACATTGGCCAGCCCACCTCAGGCGCCGATTCACCCGCTGCCCCTTGGTGAAGAGTCACTTTGCACCTCTCGGAGAAGAGTGAAACATGGAGGCGGCTCACTCACGCTTCTGTGGTTTTGGTGTGTTTATTTTCCATTTCTGGGCCCAGTGTGTGAGGGGCGGCTTGCACATGAGGGAAGCCATCTATTATTCTGGGCCTGCTGTGGTGTTAACAGCAGCCTGACAAAGGGCAGGCTACCCAAGCGAAGCTTTTCCCAGCGTCATGGTTTGGTGTGGGGAAGAATTTTCCCCTACTGAATTCCAGCTGCTAAGGATGCTACCAGATTTTGTGGTCACCCTGCTTGGATTCAGAAATTCCCGTTTCTGTCATGGGGTCTCAGCGCTTGGGATGAGACTTCAGACATTCCCCCCTCCCCGACCATACTAATGACATGCACTGAAATATTCTGTTAAAAATTATGCCTCATTTTATGTCAGCTGAGTTAAAAAAAATGACATTAAAATGAAGTAAGAAAGACAAACAAATTGGCAGGACCCGAGCAATGAAAATGGGTTGAAAGGTGGTTGAAAGGAAGCAAACAACCATGATGTATAGTGCCAAAAAGAGGTTCTTCACCAACTTGTAAATTCTTTTTTCAGTATTCAGTTTACTGGAAGCAACTCAAACGCCATCAACACCAACGAACCATGCATATTACATCTCGTTTCGTGTATACCTTTATCAAAGGTATGCCAGCCTCCAGGTGGGGCCTGGGGATCTCCCGCTTTTACAACTGATCCCCAGCCGACAGAGATTAGCTCCCCTGGAGAAAATTGATGCTTTGAAGGGTGGACTCCATGGCATTGTATTATGTTGAGGCCTCTCTCCTCCCCAAACCACGCCTTCTCCTGGCTCCACCCCCAAAGTCTCCAGGTATTTTCCAACCCAGACTTGGCAACCCTATGGGTAGCGTTGAAATACCTATATAATGTTAATCCATTTGGCAAACACTCTAGTCATCTCTCATAGTCACATTCATCAAATCCATTAGTGTGATGACATAGGTATTTCAACGCATGTTTTGCTCCCTCTAGTGGTTGATTCGATATTGCACATCTAAAAACCAGCAGTTTAAATCTGCAGGGAGATATGCCAGATATAAAGCGATGTAATATGGAATTGACCACCTGAGGGAGCAAAACACAGGGCTTTTCTACATTCTCATTTTCCTTGCTTGTAAGTGCTTGTTTGTTCAGGGGGATTTTTTCCTGTTCCACACGTGTTTTGCTCCCTCTAGGGGTCAATTTGATATTGCAGCAGTATATGTCCAACCTGTCTCTGCAGATTTAAGCTGCAGGTTTTAAGGCTGGATATAAAACGATGTAAAATAGAATCAACCACTAGAGGGAGCAAATCATGTGCAGAACAGGAGAAAAAAAACCCAAAGAAACAGGAACTTACAACTGAGGAAGATAAGAATACAGAAAAGCCCACTTTGAGCTGGTATCACTCTTCTGAAGCTTATTCTGCTCTGTGGCATTTCATACCAAACTGAGTTAAAGTCCAGGATTTATTTTTTTACAAGACACGGGACTTTCAGGCAGTAAAGGTTTAACAAGGGCTGTATTTACTGTGTAGCAAGCAAAACTGGCAGAGGAGAGAACAGCATAAGCTGCTTTCGGTCCACTGGGGATGAAGTATATAAATAAATAAAATAAATCTGTTCCTCTAGACACTCAACTGAATTTATTTCATTCAGGGCCCTTTTTTTAAAAAAAATGTTTGCTCGGTTTTCAGTTCAATCTTGTACCCCCCTCTCATCGGAAACAAAGCTCTTTTCTAGTGAGGGGGTCAGTTTAAATTTGGCTTGGCATTTATGAGCGCTCTAAACAAACATTTGGGCAAAGCTCGTCTGTTTTCCAAGAGCTCTTTCCTGGTTTGTAGTGGTGCACATGTATTTGGGAATGGCCTCCCAGGAATCGTAATTTGTTTTCACCTGCCTTGCATGAACTTCCATGTTAACACATCTGGGAGTGAGAAGAGTTTAAATCTGATTGGGAGATAATACAACAATACATTCCTAAGAAACATCCCCTTTGTCCCTCAGAGAGCCTTGCGCTCTGCTAACCAATATCTGCTGGTTGTCCCCGGCCCAAAGGACACCCCTCGACCAGGGCCAGGGCCTTTTCTGCCCTGGCCCCCCCGCCTGGTGGAACATGCACCCACTGGAGATAAGGGCCCTGCGAGATTCATTACAGTTTCCCAGGGCCTATAAAATGGAGCTGTTCCACCAGACCTTTTTGTGGTGGCGGATGCCCAATCATCTGGCCTCCCTTGCTGAAAACCGCCCTCTTACGTTGGCCCACGTAAAGAGATGTCACCATCGTTTCTGTTGTGACTCTTTGTTCTGTCATCTATTTAGCACGGCTGGAAGCTTATAAACGTATGCATAATTTGCCATCTTTTAAATGGTTTTAAGCTATTTATTGTGATACTCTGTTTTAATGGTTCTATGAATTCTCTTGTTGTTACCCGCCCTGAGCCCGCTTGCGGGCAGAGTGGGATATAAATCCGACAAATAAAATAGTAATAAGATGAACAAATCGAGGATTGTCCCAGGGAGGATGCTCACCAAGCAAAGGGTGCTAGGTTAGGGGACCTGGTTAGACGGTGGTGGTAGAACGGGCCATTGCTGGCCTCTGTGTCATGACCCTGGACTTCCTTCCAAATACTAGCCAGGGCTGATCCTGCTTAGCTCCCGAGATTTTACAAGCTCTGGCTAGCCTGGGCCATCTAGCTCAAGGCCCCGGTTAGAGAGTTCTCAGCAGTTAATAAGTTTCACTATGAGTAAATAGTTAACATTAAGGCACAATTATTTATGTATGTATGAAACAGCTGGCTTTATCATTTCAGAGAGGATAGAGTCGGTCTGTAGTAGTTCAGCTAGATTCAAGTCTGGTAAGTAAAGGTAAAGGTTCCCTTGCTCGAAAGCCAGTCGAATCCGACTCTGGGGTTGCGGTGCTCATCTCCGTTTCAAAGCCGAAGAGCCAGCGCTGTCCAAAGACGTTTCCACGGTCATGCGGCCAGCATGACTAAACACCGAGGCGCACGGAACGCTGTTACCTTCCCACCGAAGTGGTACCTATTTATCTACTTGCAATTTCTTGCTTTCGAACTACTAGGTTGGCAGAAACTGGAACTAGAGATGGGAGCTCACTCCATCATGCGGCAACTCGGGTCTCGAACTGCTGAACTACCGACCTTCCACAGCCTGCAGTTCAGCATCTTAACTACTTGAGCCACCGCAGCTCCTCTCAAGTCTGGTAGTGTCTTAGAATCCAGGAAGATTTGGGGGGTATAAGCTCTTGAGTGTCAAAGCTCCATCCGCCGGCTTTATCATTCATATAGTTTTACAGCAACCACCACAAGCTGTAAACCAAAGCTGACTTTGGTTGCCTCGTCCACTTAACATTGACTGCAGACACAGAATCTCATTTAACATTCCAACCAGAGCACAACTTCTAGGAGGAAACGGTGCTCAATTTGTAATGTGACTGACTTCATCAAATTCATATACCAAATGGAGTCGTTATGAATTTGGGCGGCCTCAAGAAGTAATGCTGGTGAACTGAGAAACTACACCAATTTGCATGCTAGGAAAACCATTCCCTGCCCCCCTAAACCAAGGACTCCTTCTCAGCTGGTATTATCTAGGGATAGCTGTTCAGATGGACTACACGTTAAGTGACCCATCAAGCTCAGAAGCCATGACTTTGTGATGAAAATGCAATGGGGGAATGAAGCTTTTCCTAACATTGCAGGTCTATGCAATGAAAGCCTACGGTTTGGGATGCCGCGCAGCTTTTAATGTGGGATACAGCCAGTGCTCCCTCTAAGCTGTGGAGTCTTGTGAGCAAAAATTCTACTTTGTGAGCTACTGGCATTAATGTTGTGAGCGAGCGATTTGGCTACTGCATAAATTAGTTTGCTCAGCAGCCATCCTTCCTGAGTGAAGACAAAAATGTGCGAGCTGGAGGCTAAAAAGCTGTGAGCTAGCTTACACTAACTCAGCTTAGAGGGAACACCGGATACAACCCTGGCTAGAGAAAAAGTGGCAGAGCTGACCACAGGAAGCTGCTTTATACCGAGTCAGACTATTGGTCCATCCTGCTCAACATTCTCTTCTCTGATTGGCTACACCTCTCCAGGGTCTCCAACAGAATGAGGTCTTTTCTGAGATACTTTTAACTGGAGGCGCTAGAGACTCACCTTGGGGTTTTCTCAAGGCAAAAATCGTATAATGACCTCACATTAGCAGGAGAGTGTTCAAGCTCCAGGTGGGGCCTGGAGATCTCCTGGAATTATACATGATTTCCAGGCTACATAGATAGGGTTGCCAGGTCGGGGTTGGGAAATCCCTGGAGTTTTTTGGGGTGAAGCCGGGGGAGGGCGGGGTTTGTGGGGGGGAGGGGAGGGGCCTCAGCAGGGTATAAAGCCATAAAGTCCACCCTCCAAAGCAGCCATTTTCTCCAGGGGAAATGACCTTGGTCGACTGGAGATAAATCATAATAGTGAGAGATCTCCAGGTGCCACCTGGATGTTGGCAACCCAACCACATAGATCATTTCTGTTGGAGAAAATGGTTGCTCTGGAGGGTGGACTGTTGAGGTCCCTTTCCAGTATCTACCCCCAATTATCCAGGAATTTCCCAACCTGGAGTTGGAAACCCTAACTACACAGGGTCATCTTGAGAATCATGTCTGCCATTCTGTGTAAATAGGGCAATTTGCTGGAAGGCCAGATAATGAAGCTGAAGCTCAAATACTTTGGCCACCCAATGAGAAGGGAGCACTCCCTGGAGAAGACCCTGAGGCTGGGGAAGATTGAAGGTCAAAGAAGTGGGGGACGGCAAAGGATGAGATGGTTGGACAGTGTCATAGATGCAACAAGCATGACATTGAGCAAACTTCAGAGGACGGCGGAAGACAGGAAGGCCTGGCGTGATCTGGTCCATGGGGTCGCAAAGAGTCGGACTCAACCGTGCGACTGAACAACAACAACAACAAAACCTCAGTACTTCAGTTTTCAATCACATGTCCCAAAGCTGAAAAATACACACGCTGACCTAGTCACACAAAATGCCAAACTGAGGAGAAGAAGAAGAAGAGAAGAAGACATTGGATTTATACCCCGCCCTTCACTTGGGAGTCTGTGGTTTACAAGCTCCTTTCCCTCCCCCTCCCCACAACAGACACTCTGTGAGGTAGGCGGGGCTGAGAGAGCTCTGACAGAAACTGCTCTTGAGAGAACAGCTCTGACAAAACTACGGCTTGCCCAAGGTCATCCAGCAGCTGCAGGTGGAGGAGAGGGGAATCAAACCCGGTTCTCCCAGATTAGAGTCCGTGCACTTCACCACTACACCAAACTACACCAAAGATGGTGCATTGCGCATTCTCCTGGAATGTGAGGCAGGAATAGGGGTGCCAGCCTTCACGCGGGGTCTGGAGATCTCCCAGAATTACAGCTGGAGGAAATGGCTACTTTGGAGGGTGGGTTCTGTGGCATGATACCCTGCCAAGGTCCCTCCCCTCCCCAAACCCTGCCCTCCCCGGACTTCGGGTTGCCAGGTTCCAGTGGTGCACCAGTGGGGAGCAGGGAGCCTTCCGGGAGTGGGGAGGAGTGCTGCAACGTGCCTATGTAACCCGGAAGTGATGTAGGCATGCAAGGGTCACTGGCCGGTGACGCTCTGGTTTTTGGACAGAACTCTACAAATCATAGAGTTTTGCCCAAAAACCAGAGCGTTGCCACCCGATGTCCCCAACATGCCTATGTTACTTCCAGGTTCCGTAGGCATGTCATGGTTATTTCTGGCTTCTTGGAGGTAAAAAGGTAAAGGTTCCCTTGCTCGAAAGCCAGTCGAGTCCGACTCTAGGGTTGCGGTGCTCATCTCCGTTTCAAAGCCGAAGAGCCAGCCCTGTCCGAAGACGTTTCCGTGGTCATGTGGCCAGCATGACTAAACACCAAGGCGCATGGAACGCTGTTCCCTTCCCACCGAAGTGGTACCTATTTATCTACTTGCAATTTCTTGCTTTCGAACTGCTAGGTTGGCAGGAGCTGGAACTAGAGACGGGAGCTCACTCCGTCATGCGGCAAACCGGGTCTCGAATTGCTGAACTACCAATTGGGAGGGGGGAGTGCCTGAAAGCAGGAGACCTCTGCCCGGACCAGGGGGGGGGGGAGTGCCTGAAAGCAGAAGACCTCTGCCCGGACCAGGGAATCTGGCAACCCTCCCCAGGCCCCCCCCCCAAATCTCGAGGAATCTCCCAACCCACCAGTGGTGGCAACCCTACATCGGAGAACCAGACAACCAGCCCTGGTCCCCCACATACACCCCTCCCACAAGCAACAAACATAAGGATTATTTAATCGCCACTGGGCCACATTCAACATGGTGGGAAGAAAGAGAAACCCAAGCATTCAGGCCCAGGGGAGACAGGGGTCCCACATATTACTCAGGACAACTTGTCACATTCCACCAAAGTGTGAATGTTTAGGAGCCGCTGCCCCTCTCTAATGATCTGTGAAAAGAGGAACATCTGAATGGAGCAGATGTGCGATTCTCTCTTCTGCCTATGCATGTCCATCTGGTGGTTTTGAAGAGGGTCTTATGTGCCTCCACTCAGTATGGACGGAGGCGCTCTGCCTTGAACAATAGCCGAAGGAGGCAGAAATCTAGTCTGGGAAGCCGGTCCGGCATTGAGAGACGTTATTAATGAGAATACCGATGAGTCACTTTTCAACCAGACGCCTTTAACATTTGCCTGCGTTCAATTCCTGACCTATGTTGGGATAAATTAGGAGACCACCGTCGCAGCTTCTGGATTTAAAAGTGGATACATACGCTGTCGGAATGAAACAGCCTCTCTGATCGAGAAACTAGCAGTGGTCTCTGTGTTTATTTCAAGTGGAGGGGAGGGAAGGAGTTTCTGGTTAGGACTGGCTGGAAAATACATTGGAAGTTTGTAATCGCCATTCATTCCTGGAGCAGCGGCTCCAGAAATTCCCATTCTAACTCCAAAACGACACAAAGGCCCTTTTGTGCCCTTGGCTATTGTGCCTCAGCGATTCCGCATCAAAACAGGGCGAGGTTTGCTAACAGCAGAGACTTGTACCTGGCCGACAACATTCATTATCCCTTCTAGAAGTCTTTCCTTTACTCCCAAACAGCCTGAGTGACACTCACTTCCCAAAGACTAGCTGAGCAGCAAAGATTTTGGTAGGTGGGCATTTGGGTGTTTTTGCTGTGGTTGGAGGAGGGCTTCCATGAGTGAATGAGAGACTAGTGACTCCGATCCTGGCAAGGTGCTATCTGAACATCTGTACAGAATGTAAACCTGCACTTTGATGTTTTGTTTCGGTGAAACCTATTTTTGAACATATTTGATTTGTTGTTGTTGTTCAGTCGCACAGTTGAGTCGGACTCTTTGCGCCCCCATGGGCCAGATCCCGCCAGGCCCTCCTGTCTTCCGCCGTCCTCTGAAGTTGGCTCAATTTCATGTTCGTTGCATCGATGACACTGTCTAACCATCTCATCCTTTGCCGTCCCCGTCTTCTTTGACCTTCAGTCTTTCCCAGCATCAGGGTCTTCTCCAGAGAGTGCTCCCTTCTCATTTGGTGGCCAAAGGATTTGAGCTTCAGTTTCATTATCTGGCCTTCCAGGGAACAGTCAGGGTTGATTTCTTTTAGGATTGACTGATTTGATCTCCTTGCAGTCCAAGGGACTTTCCAGAGTCTTCTCCAGCAACATAGTTCAAAAGAATCTATTCTTCGGCCTTCCTTATAGTCCAACTCTCGCAGCCATACATGACTACTGGGAATACCATTGCTTTGACCATGCAGACTTTTGTTGGCAGGGTGATGTCTCTACTTTTTTTGGTGTCATATTTATTGCTATCATATTTGATACCAATATTTATATAACAGAGGCCCCGGTCACACGTGCTGGAAAACACCGGGGGGGAGGCGTGGCTATTTGCAGCACCACAATTAGCCACGTGATAACGCAATCAGATGCATCGGTGGTAGCCCACGGTTCCGGCCCTCACCGTGTGTGCTGCAACGAAGACGGCCGGAGGGAAAAGCCGCACCAGCGCGATCACACCAAGGGAGTCCAGAGGCAGCCCATGGCAAACCGTTTGCTACTGCCTTTGAGGTGTTATTTTTTTTATCGTGCATTTTCGGCGGCATGCCGCGGGTTGGCCACGGGTGTGCTCCACTTGCCAGATGTTGTGGTGTGATCGCGCCCGGAAAATCCGCCATCCAATCATGGCTCTCCTGCGGAAAATTCGCCGTGTGAACGGGGCCAGAATAGAAAAAGAAAAAAGAAAAAGAAAAAAGCACAACATTGGTTTATCTCGAACATACATCTATTATACAGAGTGCTATATACTTTGCATATCTTCCTAGCGCTGTGACCCTCAGTTTTTGTATAACCTCCAGGTGAGGCCTGGGGATCTCCCAGAATTACAACCGATTTCTAGATTCAGATGGGTAGCCACGTTGGTCTGAAGCTGTACGACAAAGTTTGGGTCCGGTGGCACCTTTAAGACCAACAAAGTTTATTTCTGGGTAGAAGCTTTCATGTGCACACACACTTCATCAGGTACATGCACAGGGAAGCTTACACCCAGAATTAAACTTTGTTGGTCTTAAAGGTGCCACCGGACTCAAACTTTGTTCAGCTGGGTTCTAGACTGCAGAGCTCAGTTCCCTTGGAGGAAATGGCTGCTTTGGAGGGTGGACTCTATGGCCTTATACCCCACTGGGGTCCCTCCCTTGCTTTGGCTCCACACCCAAAATTTCCAAGAATTTCCCAACCTCGTGTGTGTGTGTGTGTGTGTTTGTGTGTGCGTGCGTGTGTGTGTGTGCACGTGCGCCTGCATTCAAGCATATGCTCCTGCATTCTGAAGTGGTATAAAATTTAAACAAATTTGGGACATTTTCCTTAATTCTCAGTGAAGTTCAAGTGCGAGTTTTTTTTTTTAAAGAGAGCCAATGAAAATCCAAATTGAACTCTGAATACAAATTGAAATTCCTTTGCAACAGATACCAAGAGATGGTATTCACCTAAAAGCTTACAGTCAAATAATTAGTTGGTCATTTCAAATCAAAATGTACCATTTAGTCCCCCTTCCCCAAAGCACATGCCCTGACCTGGTGTCATGATCTGTGCAGGCCTCTGGAGATCAGTGCATGACTGGGAGATAAGCCTGAGGCCTAGGGCCCAGGAGAGGCCTGTGTGGTATTAGAAAGCGAGCTGCCTACAGTTCCCACAATGCTTAGAACCAGGGGTCATTTCCTGCAGGAGCGCACAGAAGCGGAGCTCCGGCAGTAAAGAGCCCAGGGGGGGGCACGTGCTACAAGCCCCACCCCCTGCTCCCAGCAGCCCTCAGTCAGAGCAAGAAGCAGCCAGGTAAGTTGCAGAGCCTCCCCCCCGGCTCCCCGGTCCAAAACAGTCCACTGGCACCTTTAAGACCAAGTTTTATTCAGGTACAAGCTCTCCCTCCTCTGCCAGGACAGATTTGCACGTTCCCCCCCCACCCCAATAGCTAGCAATCCAAAACAGTCCAGTGGAGCCTGAGCGGTGGGTGTTGCCTTCTGACACACTTCCGGTATTGTTAAGGGGTGTGGCATATGCAAATAAGTTATGCTAATGAGCTCCTGCACCTCTTTTTCTATGAAATGACCCCTGCCTAGAACCAGCTGCAACCAATGGGGATACTGGAAGTCTCTGAGGAGATGTGTTCATACACATAGTGGTCAGTTTAACTGACGTTCTTTTCTCTGTGGTCTTGCCTCACACAGGAGTGAACTGAGGAGACTGATCTGGGGAAAAGGTTCCCTCACTGGGAGAGTGAGTACAGTACAAGCCTGGTTTATAGAGGGCTGTAGGCCTGAAGAAGTAACAGTTAAAGCAAAGTAGTTAGTCGTGTTAGGTTTGATTAGTTTTCCTTTAAGCACTGTTATACCTTTAAAGCACCTTGCCTTATTTGCCTTGCCCCAGTATTGTTTTAATAAACCATTGTTTTATTCTCTGCCTTGGTCATCACGCCTGTGTTCTCTCGGCTGTAAAAGGGGCATTTTGGTTGGGCTTGAGAGGGTACCCTGGGTCTTCTCAAGGGACCGCAAGTCCAGGGTGGAGGCAGCGGAAGGCGGTGACCCGCTGGGGTCATGACACCTGGATATCCCCAGCTAGTCCGATCTCATCACATCTTGGAAGCTAAGCACGGTCAGCCCTGGTGAGTACTTGGAATGGAGACCACCAAGGAATATCAAGGTCACTATGCAGAGGTAAGGTAAAGGTTCCCTTGCTCGAAAGCCAGTCGAATCCGACTCTAGGGTTGCGGTGCTCATCTCCGTTTCAAAGCTGAAGAGCCAGCGCTGTCCGAAGACGTTTCCGTGGTCATGTGGCCGGCATGACTAATCACCGAGGCGCACGGAACGCTGTTACCTTCCCACCAAAGTGGTACCTATTTATCTACTTGCAATTTCTTGCTTTCAAACTGCTAGGTTGGCAGGAGCTGGAACTAGAGACGGGAGCTCACTCCATCTTGCGGCACCCAGGTCTCAAACTGCTGAACTACCAACCTTCCACAGTCTGCAGTTCAGCGTCTTAACCACAATGGCAAATCACCTTTGACTGTCTCTTGCCTTGAAAACCCTATGAGGGTCACCATAAGCCAACGGCGACTTGATGGCCGAAGCCAGCACTGGCAGAGCTTGCCTGTTAGGGTCTCAGTCTGAGCAACCACATTCTTTCAACACTTGGCTACCGAGTACAACTCTTGGCACTCTCTGTCCTCACCTGACCTTAAATTCTATGATGTATCTTCAGAGCCACTTCTCTGATTAGGGATGTTCTCAAATGTTGCCACTACTCAGGTTTGATTTGAGTGAAATGGGGTTTCTTTTATGATTTCTTGGATCTCGGGGCAATGCAACAAGCGGAATGGGAAAACCCGCAGACAAAATAGAATGAAAATTAAACGAATACATAGAAAAGTGAAAGGAATGAAAAAAGGCATATTTGAACTTGCCTATCTCTGATTCTCCTCCTCTTCCATTGATTCCTTTTCTCCTCTGCCCTCCCCCCCCCCAAATCAACTCCTCTTCCTTCAGGTTCTTCTGCCTCAGTTCATGGGCTATTTAGCATTCTTTTACAGCTCTGGTCTTGTAACTTCCTTACATCCCAGGAACCCTTCCCAGTCCTCAGCCTGCCACTATGTAAGGCATATCTATTTGTTTTATTTATTTATTTTAAATGTCTCTATGCCTCCTTTCCACCCCAATAGGATCCCCAAGGTGGCGTAGCCAAACTGACAACTTTCTCATCCCTTTCAGAAGCTGGACTACAAACTGCTTTGTCCCCCGAGCAAGTGAATATTCCAAGGCATTTTTCCAGCTCAACCAATCCAGAGCGAGACGTTTCACCCACACAATAAAATATAAAATTTAAACCACACACACAAGAGCTCTGCCCTAAACTATTTTTGAACAGCTAGATAGACAATCTTACCTCTCCTTATCAGCCTTTGTAACCACCTAATTAGGCCTTAGACTGCCAAGTTAATAGCACTGTAAAAGTAACAACCCTCAAATCGTTTCCTGAAACAGATGCCAAGACTATGTTTTCCCACCATTGCTATGACCTGTTTTCTCAGATCTTTTCCTTCTTAGGATACTTTCCCCCACACCTCAAGGTGTCAAAGAGCAGCTTATCATGCCATTATTATTAGCAGTTGCTGAGGAAATAACTGCAGAAGGTTAGGGCTGAAAGTTCTGTTGCGTTCATCAGTATGGTTGACCAAGGTAAGTATAAAAGTTGTGAACTGACCCATTCCAGGTTGATATACATCAAAGATAGGGGGTTGCAGTTGGTATGACTAATACAACGAAAAAACCCTGCAAATTGTGCAAACAATGCTTGTAATATTACAGTAATATGCTAGAACACTCAGAATTACAAAAATGATTTTACAAGATGTGATACAAAATTCTCCTTCTGTTACAGACGTGACGAAATTCTCCGGAGTAGACCTTCTGTTTCGTAAAGAACTTCATCAAAACATCGATACTCAGAAGAGATGTGTCTTCTTATTTCATAACTATTCCATGCTTTCCCATCAATTTCCTCCAGGAGAGACGCACTCCCGTCCACTAATTTTGCAATCTTTTCACAAACGCGGGCAAGTCAAGCCTTCTTCATTAGCCATTCCGGGTTGAAGCATCCTGTTCTGGAATCTTTTGTACGATGTACACCAGGGTTCCCCAATAGGGATGCCAAGTCCCCCGGGGGGGGGGGGAGGGGGGGGGGGTAGGAAAACCCCTGCTCGATGGGTCCGTTACCCGCCAGCCCGGATTGGGTTGCCAGGGGGAACCCCGCCCACAAAGTGCCGGGATCGTGGAGACATGCCCAGCGTGATGATGTCACCGGAGGTGACATCATCGCATTGGGCATGTTGCAGGGGGACGCTCTATCAATCGAGGGAAAACTCTATGGTTTTCCCTCGAATGATAGTGGTCCCACCCCCAACATGACCGACACAATGACGTCACTTCCGGATGATGTCATCGTGGCGTGCGCGCCCGCAAAGGAGGTCCCAGAGAGGGCCAGGACTCCCCCCGCTAAAGCAACGGTAGGACCTGGCAACCCTACTCCCCAACGTGGTGCCCAGGGGTGCCATGGTTCCCACCAACACCTTTCCCGGTGCCCGCCGAGTGTTTTTAGAAAGTGGGTAGAGCCAGGTGTGGCTTTTGTCCAGCAGCGCTTCTGATTGGCCACTGGAGACTTGATTGGCTGTGCGGATTTTTAAAAACATTGCTATGGCAGCAGCCGCCACCACAGCACCAAGGTCTTCACAGGGTGACTGAAGGCAAGGTACGGCAGCCGTTTTGTGGCTGAGCCCAACACCCCACGTCAGAATTACAATGGTACCCGCAGGCTCAAAAAGGTTGGGGACCCCTGATGTATGTGAATGTATCAGCAAACCTGTGTGTGGACTGTGTTTGAAAAGTGTGTAGGTTGGGCCACCGAGCTATCACCACCAATAATACATACCTTCATTGTGTCAGAAGGCAATATGGTTAGAGATATTGCTATAGGCGGGGCACATGTGTGTTCTCTCTCTCTCTCTCTCTCTACTCTCTCCCTCTCACCATGGTATGAAAAAGCTGTCACTGTACAACTTACAGATATTCAGTTTTTTTCCATCGTGCTGTGGTCTCTGGTCCAACACACTTGTAAAGGTTCAAAAACTAGAATAGAGATCATAGCGGGACTGAAAAGGTAACTGTTTGCATTACAGGCAATGACACGTCTTTCATTCCGCCTTCCAAGAGCGCAGCAGAGCCGAAAACAGAACGTTTGTAATATGAGGAAGATGTCTGAGTGATATAGGCCCGTTCCGCACGTGCACTTTACCTTGGATATGCAATTGTGTTACGATGTTTCTATTTTTTTGTTGTTCCACATCTCGTTTTCTCCATGTCATGTCAATGTCAACGTTTCATCTTTTTTGTGTGTGTTTTTTTCCCAGAGCACAATTTTATTTTCGAGGCGATAGCAGGTCAGCTTGCTTCCATGGGTGAAATGTTTGAATCGTTACTTTTCACAGCAGGGATCTATGCGCCCTTTGAACATCCTCCTCTGTATCCACACCCACTTCTCCATTTTCTACCCCCCTTCCTCTTCACCCCATCCTCTCTGGTGTGCAGTATTGGGGGGGGGGGTTTATAATAGAAATTAGTGATAATGCATTAATGATAGTTAAGTGCTATTATTTTTATATGAGCATATGCGCAATAGTGCATGAATGTATATTTTAAAGGCAACCGTTCACCCCTCCACAATTTTTTATTATTCTTATTGTTTGGATTATTTTGATTATTTTCCTGTAAACTCCAAGGCTGCCCCCTAAGTCATACCTTCGCTTGTGTTGTACCAATGGCATCAATGTTTGCTAATGTTCCCTATTGTGATATGCATACCGAATTCGCTTCAATTACCGAATACCGAATTAGCATACCGAATTAGCTTCAAGGTGCTGGTACTTACCTATAAAGCCCTATATGGCCAGGGTCCGACATACCTGAGGGACCGCCTTTGGATTGGGGGTAGCATGAAATATTTGAACCAATGGCATTTTTTTGTCCCTGGCCCTAAAGAAGCCAGGCTTGCTACCACCAGGGCCAGGGCCTTTTCAGTGGCAGCTCCATACTGGTGGAATGAGCTCCTGGAAGAGATCAGGGGCCTGTGGGACCTTTCACAGTTCCGCAGGGCCTGCAAGATGGAGCTCTTCCACCAGGCTTTCAACTAGGAGCCGCCCCCACTATCACCACCCACTCTCGGCTTCGATGGCCGGTTGTGTGAAGAACATCAAGAAACTGAAAACTTACAATGTACACCGCCTTGTATAATGAGCGAAGTATTGACAGCACTTATTAGTACTATTCTGATTTTGAATTATTTTATGACAATTTTATCGGATTTTAATTGTTATCTATATATTACGTAATGGGAGCTGCGGTGGCTCATGTGGTTAAGACGCTGAACTGCAGGCTGTGGAAGGTCAGTAGTTCAGTGGTTCAAGACCCGGGTGCCGCAAGACAGGGTGAGCTCCTGTCTCTAGTTCCAGCTCCTGCCAACCTAGCAGTTCGAAAGCAAGAAATTGCAAGTAGATAAATAGGGACCACTTCGGTGGGAAGGTAACAGCGTTCCGTGCGCCTTGGTGTTTAGTCATGCCGGCCACATGACCACGGAAACGTCTTCGGACAGCGCTGGCTCTTCGGCTTTGAAACGGAGATGAGCACC
>NW_015173681.1:616697-670279 GCF_001447785.1 Gekko japonicus | reverse complement strand
TCGCACCATTGATTTATATAGGGGCATTATGATATTGGCTGATCTGTTTTCAATACCCTTCCTAATAATCCCCAGCATAGCATTGGCCTTCTTTATTGCAGCCACACACTGTCTCGACATTTTCAGTGAGTTATCTACTATAACTCCAAGATCTCTCTCTTGATCAGTCTCTGCCAGTTCAGACCCCATCAACGTGTATTTATATTTAGGATTTTTGG
Organism: Gekko japonicus; assembly: GCF_001447785.1. Taxonomy (NCBI): domain Eukaryota; kingdom Metazoa; phylum Chordata; class Lepidosauria; order Squamata; family Gekkonidae; genus Gekko; species Gekko japonicus. Next base: position 670,061 of record NW_015173681.1, on the reverse strand, counting down.
CTCCAATGTGCATCACCTTGCACTTGGCCACATTGAACCCCATTTGCCATGTTGACGCCCACTTGCCCATTTTTGACAGATCCCTTTGGAGTGCCTCACAATCCTCCCTGGTTTTCACCACCCTGAACAACTTCGTATCATCCGCAAATGTAGCCACTTCACTGTTTACTTGTCCTTCTATCCCATGATTTTTGAGCTTACTTAGGAGCCTTTGATGAGGAACTTTAAGATGGTTTCAAAGGCTTGTCAGAGGCAATAGAAGCAGGGCTATTTTGGGGCAGGAACGCACAGGAACGGAGTTCCAGCTGGCTTCAGAGCTCGCCACGCCCACTACAGCCAAAACCTCTGCATGCCTGGCTACTAGGGCTGCCAATTCCCCCCGGGGGGCAGATTTCCCCCCGCTTTGGAGGCCCGATTTCCGCCGCCACTGAATCGGGCCCCGGGGGAAACCCCACCCTGGCGTACACGTCACCCGGATGTGACGTGATGACGCCAGGCACGCTGGGGGCGGGGCCACAGCCATTTGACGGGGAAACATAGAGTTTTCCCCTCAAATGGCTGCGGCCCTGCCCCCAGCGTGCCCGGTGTCATCATGTCACATCCGGGTGATGTGCATGCGACGCGCACGCGTGCGCTCAAGACGCTGAATGGGAGCCCCCCGCCGCGAGGTAAGAACGATTTGGCAACCCTAGTGGCTACAGAGGGAAGACCTGGAGAGCGACCCCCCCTGGCAACTCTGAGGTGGACGGGCCAGGGGGGGCCCTGGAAGGATCAGGAAGGCATTTAAATGCCTCCCTGTGCCTTCCCTGGCCTGTCCAAGGGTCAGCTTGCCCGGGCTCCCCACAGCCGCGGGGCGCCCAGTCAAACCAAAGGGAAGTCATGCGTGTGGCCTAATATGCTAATGAGTTTCTGCTGTTGAGTGTGGCCTATTATGCTAATGAGATCCTGCTGGGCTTTTTCTACAAAAAAAGCACGGAATAGAAGTACAACTGAGATGAGTGAAGACTCCACAGACAATGAAGGCAGTATCAGTTTGGTGGTCTGCCATCGTCTTCCTCCGCAGAGTCTTGCTTGGGAGTCCCCCATCCAAGTGCTGACCCTGCTTAGCTCCTGGGATCTGACAGGATCAGGCTGCACCAGACCATTCTACATTCCTTGCGGCTTGTATTGCAGCCCTACAGTTCAGCAAGTCCCACGCCGAATCGGAAGCCAGTCTCACCTTTCTTCTGCATCAGGCAGCCCATCTGCAGAGTTTATTTTATTTAGAGGTGGTGCATGTATGTTTATTCATTGATCTATCTGCCTTTCTCCTTGCCACATTTCAAACTAATTACAAGGCAATTACATTGCCTTGGGCAATGTTCCCTCTAAGCTGAGTTAGTGTGAGCTCGCTTACAGTTACCTAGTCTCCGGCTCACACATTTTTGTCTCAGCTCAGGAAGGATGGCTCCAGTCCAGAGCAAAGTAATTTATGCAGTAGCCAAATCGCTCACTCACATGCCAGTAGCTCACAAAGTAGAATTTTTGCTCACAAGACTGCATGGCTTAGAGGGAGCATTAGCCGTGGATGTATGTGTTGGCCAGGACATAGGCATTAGCCAATACACACTTTCTACAATGAGCTTTTCTCCTTCTCAAGAGGTCATGATGGAAATGTGAAAAACTCATTTTTCGGACCCCATCCAATCTACTCTTGGCTGAGAAGTTCCTGGAGATTTGGAGATGGAGCCTGGTAGAGTTACCAGCTCCAGGCTGGGAAATACCTGGAGATTTGGGGGTAGATTTTGTGAGGAGAGGGACTTCGAAAGGTTATGATGACATAGAATCCACCCTCCAAAGCAACCATTTTCTCCAGGGGAAATGATCTCTGTTGCCTGGAACCCAGTTGTAATCCCAGGAGATATCCAGCCATCACCTGGAAGTTGGCAACCTTAAAGCCTGTGGAGGGTGGGGCTTGGGGGAGAAAGGGCCCACAGCAGCCATTTTCTCCAGGGGAACTGATCTCTCTAGAGCCTAGGGTTCCCAAGTACCTACCTACGATCCCACGGGGGACACATGCTTCCCCGCCAGAAGATTCTTGCTTGGAACACAGGCACTGCACTATTCCGTCGCCCAGACGTGACGTAGGCATGTAGCTGGGCGACGCTCTGGTAATGGGACTGGAAACTCGATGGTGCCATCGAGTTTCCAGCCCCATTGCTAGAGCGTCACCTGACTACGTGCCTATGTCACGTCTGGGCGACGGAATAGTGCAGCGCCTGTGTTTTCCCCGTGGGAATGGTCCCGCGAAGAACTATACATCCCCCGCCGAATTAAGGTAAGTACTTGGGAGCCCTGGTAGAGCCAGTTTGGTGTAGTGCACAGACTCTAATCTGAGAGAACCAGGTTTGATTCCCCGTTCTTCCACTTGCACCTGCTGGATGACCTTGGGCAAGCCATAGTTCTGATAAGAACTGTTCTTGAAAAAGAGCAGTTGCTGTCAGAGCTCTCTCAGCCCCACCTGCCTCACAGGGTGTCTGTTGTGGGGAGGGGGAGGGAAAGGAGTTTGTAAGCCGCTCTGAGATTCCTTTGGGTAGTGAAGGGTGGGGTATCAATCCAATTTCCTCCTCCTCCTCTTCCTCCTCTTCTTCTTCTTGTTATGCCAACAGATCTCCAGGCCCCACCTGGAGATTGGCAACCCTAACAAACCCGTCCCCACCAAAAAAAGGAAGCATTTATACTGAACACACTGACCGTGTTTTCACCCCGGCTCTAAAAATGTCATTTCTGTCTTACTGAGAAACGTCGTCCTCCTAGCTGAAGTTATCACCCATCCCCGCACATATCTGAAAAGTCAAGATTTGGGCCGTGACATTCCCCCAGGTCTAAATTAAAATAAAAAGGCAAGAGCGTGCCTGGCAGCTCAGCTTGGCTTCTTGGCTGGCCTCAGCCGTAACAATGCCTGCAGTTAATCAGCTTTTTTTCCCCTCCTCCCTCCGCTGTCACCGCAAACAAAGGAATTAGCAGCGAGGTCTGCGGGGAACATCCAGATAATTTGGCCAGCTGAGAAAAAGGAAGAGTTATGCCTGTGTGTGAAGACGGAGACGGAGACCAAAGAAGAGCAGAAAGGCTGTGGGAAGGCATGAAAAGCACCCTCCGCTGACTGAGTGAGCAATTCACTCCACCTGACCTCTCCATAAATGTTTAAAGATATAATCATTATTACCTCGGAGTAAATTAGGTTATAAACAGCTTTCAGAACTGCACATGACTAATGTCCCTCGGCGCACCGGAGCACCTCATTGCAAGTCAATGCCGAGTAGGGAGTGGCAATCGATCAAAGATGCAAAAAGGCCGTCCGATGGTATCGGCCAACGTGAGCCGGCTGGACAGGAGATGCACACCCACCAGCCGGGATTGACTGGGGCGCATCCTCGCCAAGTGGCAGATGGTAACGAGGAAGTGGATAGGACAAGGAAATAATGAACCGGAAGGCGTTGTGGTCGGGGGAGGGCCACGGAAGCGCTGCTCAGTTGAGTCACAGGCAATTCGTCTTCCCCTTCCTACACCTCTGCCGTCTTACATGGTTCCATTTAGGTGCTGCGCCAATGGAAATCCTCTTCTGCTGGTTTGGAATTTGGAAGAGGGGAAGGTGTTCCCAGCCATCAGTGCCTTGAATGGTCAATGGGACAGCCAGAGACTTTGGGGGCTGGTCAACTTACCTCCCGTTGCTCTCCCATGGGAAAGGAGAAGACAAAGATGGCACCACTCAACATTGGGCACATGCCATTTGCCACGATGGCCGCGTGGTTGCGTATTGCGCCACTTGGCTTTGGCTACTTTTTTTTCTTCCATCGGTTGCTCAAGGAAGGTGCAGTCGGCTCTAAAGAAAAACAAATTCCGCAATGGGGTTGGATCAAGTTTAATTAATTAACGACATGCTAATGGGTAGGGTTGCCAGCTCTGGGTTGGGAAACACCTGGAGATTGGGGGGTGGAGCCTGAGGAGGGCGGGGCTTGGGCAGGGGAGGGGAGGGGAGAGACTTCAATGCCATATGACGCCACAGAGTCCAGCTTCTAAAAGGGCCGTTTTCTCCACACGAACTAATTTCTGTCATCTGGGGATCTGTTCTAATAGCAGACGATCTCCAGCCACCACCTGGAGGTTGCTGGCAACCCCACTAACTGATATCCATTCATCTACTAGAGATCCATTCCCCTGACTATAGCAGCTGCTCAGGTGAAGGGAGGAGAGGGAAAGGGGTTTCTCTTGGATTCACTTCAAGGTGTTAGTAATAAGCTTACACGGCCTGGGGCCCACATATCTGAGGGACCACCTCTTCCTGTATATGCCCCGAATAGCGTGACGCTCTATGGATCAACATCTCCTCGTTGTCCCTGGGCCGAAGGACATCCGTCTCGCCTCGACCAGGGCCAGGGCTTTTTCTGCCCTGGCCCCTGCCTGTCTCACACAGGGGCCAACCAGTTCTTCTGGAGGGCCAGCAATAGGGCATAGAGGCCGAGGCCTTCCCCTGATAAGAACATAAGAAGACCCCTGCTGGATCACACCAGTGGTCCACCTAGTCCAGTATCCTGTCTCACACAGTGGCCAACCAGTTCCTCCAGAGGGCCAACAACAGGGAATAGAGGCCAAGGCCTTCCCCTGATTAGGGGTCATTTCGTAGAAAAAGAGCTAGGGGAACTCATTAGCATAACTCATTAGCATATGCCACACCCCGTGACATCACCAGAAGGGTGTCATAAGGCCACACACCCCGCCCCCAACGGTCCCGGCCGCCACCGCCAGCCTTGCTGCTCCACTGCCGAGCCCCATGAGGGGCCCGGCGATGGACCTGCAAGGCTGGCGGGAGGGTGAGGAAGCCCCGCGAAGGCCCTCCCTGGCCCCAGGCAGGCAGGGGTGGGGAGAGGCAGGGAGGAAGCAACTTACCCTCCCTCTTCTCCTGCCTCCTCCTGGCTGAATGAGGGCTGGAAGCGGGGCGGCCGGAAGCAGGGGGCGGGGCTTCGTCATGTGCCCCACCCCCCGTACCTCACCCGGGGGAACTGCGTTCCCCCGCGTTCCCCCCCGAAATGACCTTTGCCCCTGATAAGAACATCAGGAGAGCACTGCTGGATCAGGCCAGTGGTCCACCTAGTACAGCATCCTGTCTCACACAGTGGCCAGGCAGTTCCTCTGAAGGGCCAGCAACAGGGCATAGAGGCTGAGGCCTTCCCCTGATAAGAACATCAGGAGAGCCCTGCTGGATCAGACCAGTGAGGGTCCACCTAGTCCAGCATCCTGTCTCACACAGTGGCCAACCACTCTGGAGGGCCAACAACAGGGCATAGAGGCCGAGGCCTTCTCTCCCTGGGCTCCACCCCCAACCCAGAGCCGGCAACCCTAGTTATTCATCATTTCTTTATCATTTACAAAGGCAGCTAAGAGAGAAAATGTGACTGATGGAAATGTAATTATAAATCAAGGAGAACGAGATTTGAAGAACTTCCTCACACACTGAGTTAGTGTGAGCTAGCTCTCCGTTTTTTTAGCCTTTGGCTCACACGTTTTTGTCTTCGCTCAGGCAGGATGGCTCCAGAGCAAAGTAATTTATGCAGTAGTCAAATTGCTTACCCACAGCTTTAATGCCGGGAGCTCACAATGTAGAATTTTTGCTCACAAGACTCCACAGCTTAGAGGGAGCATTGCTCACACATGAATATTTCTTGAGTGAGATGGGACCGAGCAGCTGTAATGTTATCTGACCACCTGATCTGTGGCTGGTTAAGGCCCATCTCTTTCTCAAACTGCCTCTGAGGTAAGGCCGAACTGCCTCATTAAGTGCCTGGTGAATCAGAGGCTCTGCGGGATAAACATTTTTAAAAATAAAGACCTCCTTAGCTCTGTTTTGAAAAGACTCTTGGCCCACTTAATACTGCTTGTGGAGTTTCCCTCTGAGCTGGAACGCAAAGGCAACACACAATCATCACGGCCGGCCCCATAAATTATCACAATTAAGCTCAAATCTCTATCACACCCCCAGGATCAGACCCTCAGCAGGGGGTTCGGATGCATTTGTCTGAATAAGACAGGAGCAGAAGGAAGGCACATTTGGTTACTCTGTTTTCCTCTCTCCACACCCCCCTTCCCCAAGGTCTAGTGAGAAATTATGCGCAAATTGTGAAACCTTTTTGACTCATGACAAAGGCAGGGCTCTCCAGGATTTCATGATGCCAATCCCCCCCCAAAAAATGTGCCGTGCCAAAACGGCTGCTCGTAGTTTTCACAGCTTTAATTTTTCTCTCTAAAAATTGCCTGCTCCTTATGTACACGAGCGGAAAGCGTGAAGAAAAGTACAGGCAGATATCAGAATAAGAGGGGCTCGTAAGAATAAGAGGGGTGGATTTTAACCCTATGCTGCGCAAATGCTTTAAACTGAATGCGGACATCTCGGTCAAAGTGGAGCTTACAAGATCCTGCAAGAACTAGGTGGGAGAGGGGGTGGAAAGGAAGGAAGTTTGTGGGGAGGAGGCCAGACAAGGGGGACGAAAAGGCAGGAAGCAGCTGGGAGAACAAGTGGAGCGGAAGCAAGAGGGGGGGCGTGCGGACTGCAGGCCTGTAGCGACAGTGGGGCATCTCGGGGCCCGGTCCCTGACTTATTAGCTAGGCCCCCCCGACTTCCCATCCAGTCCAGGCCCCCCGACTTCCAATTTTTTATTTGTGGGGCTCCCTTGGGGGGTTGTGAGGGTGTCTGTGTGGGGTGCCCCCCGACTTATTTAAAGGCCACCATAATTTTTTTAATCCTGGCTACAGGATTTCCCCATCCTTGCATATCCTTGCGGGTCTCTGCCCCCTTGTTGGAAAACTGTTCAAGGAGTTGGTGGTGGAGGTTTCTTGGTGACCACTCAGGCTCTAGCCAATCGGTCCTGTTCCCTCAGCCATCTCCTGCTGCAAGCATACAGCACGGTTCTTTTCAGAGCTCAGTTCTGGGGAAATAGAGGCGTCCCGGGGCTGAGGGCCATGAAGGCACTGCTCAGTTGGCTTCCCTGGTCTGAAAACAAACTGCTTTGTCTTCAGTCAGCCCCCCGACTTCCAATTTTTTATTTGTGGGGCTCCCTTGGGGGGTTGTGAGGGTGTCTGTGTGGGGTGCCCCCCGACTTATTTAAAGGCCACCATAATTTTTTTAATCCTGGCTACAGGATTTCCCCATCCTTGCATATCCTTGCGGGTCTCTGCCCCCTTGTTGGAAAACTGTTCAAGGAGTTGGTGGTGGAGGTTTCTTGGTGACCACTCAGGCTCTAGCCAATCGGTCCTGTTCCCTCAGCCATCTCCTGCTTCAAGCATACAGCACTGTTCTTTTCAGAGCTCAGTTCTGGGGGAAATAGAGGCGTCCTGGGGCTGAGGGCCATGAAGGCACCACTCAGTTGGCCTCACTGGTCCGAAAACAAACTGCTTTGTCTTCAGTCAGCGACTCCAGACCAATGGCCGATCCCACAAGGCCAACGGGGGCTCGCTAGAGCTCTGCCTAGCGTGCTTGCAGATCAGCACAAGAAACACGTGCCGTAGCGCTGCAGTGACTCTAGGGCTGCCAACGTCCAGGTGGCACCCGGAGATTTCCAGCTAATTGATCTCCAGATGACCGAGATCAGTTCCCCGGGAGAAAATGGCCACTTTAGAGGGAGAATTCTATGGCATTATACCCGGCTGAAGCCCCGCCTTTCCCTAAACCCCACCCACCCCAGCCTCCCCCCCAAAAAAACTCTCCATATTTCCCAACCCAGCCCTGGCAGCTCTGTCTGGGTCTGATGATAGGGTCAACTGACCAGTCCTTGACTGGTTACAAGAGGGGCGAACCATGAAAACGGCGTCCCTTAAAAAGAATGTGTGGCGTGCCAGGGCGGGCCGACAAGCCGATAGCTGTGGTCATCCAGCGATGCTTAGATCCAGCATACCGAGTGGTCAGCGATACCCTGTACAAAGCCTTCCCTTTTTATGAGGAAAAGAGAAAGAGAGAGCAAAGGGGGGGGGGAGGCAACGCTCCTCTCTCGTGCTACGCCCGGAGGGCAAATTTGCTTTTACGAGCATGAATAATTCAGGCCCATTTGCCTATTATTAATTAATATTCCATGAACGAGCCAGGTCTAGGCGCCCAAACAAAAGCAGAAGCCCCGCTTCGCACCCACGCTGCAGTCTCACACGGGCCGCTAGATGTAGCTAACTGGTTTGATCCCATGGAGTTTTTTTTAAAACCCGCATCCAAATAAATAATATAATGGTTCTCGCCCTCTTCTTTCTTCCCTTGGCCTTCTCTTGCTTTGATCAGGGTCAGGGTTGACCAGCAGGCTCACGCTGGGCTTGCGAGGAACTGGTGCCAGAGATTTTGCAGGATCTGACCCAGAGGTACAAGAGGTGGGGTTGCCACCAGTGTTCCCTTGTGAGCTAGCTCATCGTGTTTTAGCCACTGGCGCACACATTTTTGTCTTAGCTCAGGAAGGGTGGCTCCAGAGCAAACTAATGTATGCAGCAGCCAAACCGCTCACTCACCGCTTCAATGCCAGCAGCTCACAAAGTAGAATTTTTGTCCACAAGACTCCACAGCTGAGAGGGAGCATTACCACCAGTGTTCCCTCTAAGCTGAGTTAATGTGAGCTAGCTCATAGTTTTTTAGCCTCTGGCACACACATTTTTGCCTTAGCTCAGGAAGGACGGCTCCAGAGCAAAGTGACTCCAGGCCCCAAAGATATCTGGCTGGCCTCGACCGGGGCCTTCTCTGCCTTGGCCCCAGCCTGGTGGAACTCTCTTCCAAATGACATCCGTGCCCTGCCTGATCTATTAAAGTTCCGCAGGGCACACAACACAGAGATGTTCTGCCAGGCCTTTGGCTGAGGCCAGGGACGGTTCCTTTACATCTGCCCGGCACCCTCCTCCCCATAAAGATCTGAATGCTAAATATGCCATCTTGTTTAAAGTGTTTAAATATCTATGTTGAATGTTTTAATACTGAATTCTGTAGTTTTAACTGGTTTTTAAATTGCATTGGATTTTATGTCGTTGTTATGTTCCCCGCGTAGGTGGGGAAGGGCAGTTAAGGAATCGAAATAAACAAACAAACAAACAAACAAATAAATAATTTATGTAGTAGCCAAACTGCTCACTCACCACTTTAATGCCAGTAGCTCATAAAGCAGAATTTTTGCTCACGTCAGCTGAGAGGGGTGGCTGGAGAACTCATGGGAACTCATGGAGAACATTGGTTGCCACCCTCCAGGGGGTGGCTGGAGAACTCATGGGATTACAACCAATGCTCCCTCTAAGCTGTGGAGTCTTGTGAGCAAAAATTCTACTTTGTGAACTACGGGCATTAAAGTAGTGAGCGAGCAATTTAGCTGCTGCATCAATTCGTTTGCTCTGGAGCCATCCTTCCTGAGCTAAGGCAAAAATGTGTGAGCCGGAGGCTGAACAACTGTTATTCACACTAACTCAGCTTAGAGGGAACACTGATTACACCTGATCTCCAGGCCACAGAGATAAGTCCCCCTGGAGAAAATGGCTGCTCCCCTCCCTAAACCCCGCCCTCCTCAGCCTCCACCTCCCAAATCTCCAGGCATTTCCCAACCTGGAGCCGGGAACCCTAAGAGGGGTGTGCCCTAGGCACACACCCTAGGGCACAAGTGCCTGGGAGCACGCAGTGCAGGGCCAGATCCAGGAATACTGTGGCAAATTCAGAATCCAGCAGGAAGGAAGGAAAGGGGCAATAAAATATATACTGTTTTACTGGTTTTATGTCAGCTGCCCTGAGCCTGCTTTGGCGGAGAGGGCAGGGTAAAAGTCGAAATAATAAATAAATAAATAAATAAATAAAAATGCTGTCTTACAAGAGTAATTAAAGAGTAATTAACAGATGGAATTCACTACTGCAGATACAAGCATAGACAGATTTAAAAGGGGGTTGGCTAAACCTATGGAGCAGAGGTCCATCAGTGGCTCCTGGCCACAAGGTACAGATGGAACACTCTGTCTGGGGCAGTGACGTTCTGTATTCTTGATGCTTGGGGGGCAACAGTGGGAGGGCTTTTGGAATTCTGGCCCTGCTGGTGGACCTCCTGATGGCTCCTGGATTTTGGCCACTGTGTGATGCAGAGTGTTCGACTAGATGAGCCGCTGGCCTGATCCAAGATGGCTTCTCTTATGTTCTTAACAGCCTATAGGCTTATTTATATCGATATTACTGAGATTAAGCTTTGCAGTGGCAGAGAGTTCCACGTGTCAACTGGCTTCCAAGCATGAGAGACATTTCTTCCATTTCTTTGCTTTTGGGGCTGAAACAGTGCAGACAGGCTGGAAACCGCACTGCTACAAGATTTAGATTCAGTGTGGGTTTTCCTCCCCCTCCTGATGCACTGTATATTTAAATTTTATATTAGGCATAATTTTATCCTTAGAATCCATCTAAAGTAATTCAAGAAACAGCTGGCTTAACATCATAACAACATTTCAGTTCCACGGCACTGCGATAAGAGAAACTGATGCTTGATGTGTCCACAGCTGCGTATGTTGCCGCATTTTGGAAATGTGCATATAATGTGTTTCGTTTGAATGACTCGTGTTGGCTTTTTGTTTTCCATTGGGATTCTGAGGATTTGGTGCAGGGTTGGGGGCTTATCAGTCCGAGAGGGAGACAGTTTAATTAAAGCCATGAAAATGGACAACAGACTGCTGAAAAACCCTGCTTGGGTCCCACCTAGAAGTCTGCGCGTACAAGTGGAGAATATCAGAAGAGCCCTGCTGGATCAGGCCAGCAGTCCACCTAGTCCAGCATCCTCTCTTACACAGTGGCCAATCAGTGCCTTTGGAGGGCCAACAACAGGGCATAGAGGCTGAGGCCTTCCCCTGATAGGTACATCAGAAGAGTCCTGCTGGATTAGACCAGAGGTCCATCTAGCCTGGCATCCTGTCTCACACACTGGCCAACCAGTTCCTCTGGAGGTCCAACAACAGGGCATAGAGGCCGAGGCCTTCCCCTGATAAGAACGTAAGAAGAGCCCTGCTGGAGCAGACCAGTCCAGCATCTTCTCTCACACAGTGGCCAACCAGTTCCTCTGGATAGCAAACAACAGGGCATAAAGGCTGAGGCCTTCCCCTGATAGGTACATCAGAAGAGCCCTGCTGGAGCAGACCAGTGGTCCATCTAGTCCAGCCTCCTGTCTCACACAGTGACCAGCCAGTTCCTCTGGGGCAGAGAGGCCAGGGCCTTCCCCTGATGTTGCCTTTCAGCAATGACATCCAGAGGTTTGTTGCCTCTAACCCTTGGGTGATTTTCACCAATTCCCACTTCCCTTGGCAGCCCAACTCCACCACCACCACCACTAAGAACTGCTTCTGGGAGATGAGTAGGCTTGCCAGACTTCCAGCTATGGCGGAAGGCTTCCTGACAGCAAGGCCTGTTGCTCTGTGGAGTGAGGGGGTGGAGGAAGTGTAGCTTCCTTCCCGGAAACTCTATGATTTTACCACAAAGTTTCTGCTGATTCCTAGAACTACCCTTTGTCACTTCCGGGTTTTACCCAGCTGACATAGCAACGTCGCTGACATTGCACACACCACCCTCATGCCCCCACCCCCTGCGCTCCAACTGGTTGCCAGGCTAGGGGTAAGGGATCCCCCCAGGAATATCTTGGAGGAATCAGGTGTCTCCCGTGGGAGGGGGGGAAATCAACAAAAACGCCCATCTTGTGCCAACAGAAATTCTAGGCAGAATCAAAGCCTAGTGTTTCCACAGGTGTCCACTGGCACTGGTCCAGGTATAGCTGCATACAACTATGAGTGCACAGCCTAAGACAAAGTCTGTTGAGGTGCACATTATGGTCTGCATTTCGGGGGGGATGGATGCAGGCCGCCATCCACACTACTGCAAATAAGAGCTCCATTGATTAGGTGCCTGCTTCACCCCACATAAGAATGCCAGCGTGATGTAGAGGCTAGAGCAGGGGTGTCAAACATAAGGCCCGGAGGCCGGAACCGGCCCATCCAGGGCTCTTATGCAGCCTGTGAGAAACTAGTGCAAGGGAGGGAACAGGAGGCCGGAAGTGACAAAGGGCTGCTCAGGGGGGAGTGGGCGGAGCCACTCCGATTGTGGCTTCAGCATGGCGGAACAACCTTGTCTGCAGCAGTGAAGCCGCGTGGGAGCGTCTGCCCATTGCTGTGTCGCTGGTCCTCCGGACTGCCCATGTGGGTTTTCCTCTGCACCCCCTCCCAGCCCATGAGGCCTTGCAGTGAGGATACACCAATCCAGAGCTTACCAGCTACTGTCCTTTGTTCAGTTTATATCTCCGGTACCTGGCATTACATTTTATGGCACACATGGCCCGGCCTGACAAAGGGACGTTTATGTCAGATCCGGCCCTTGCAACAAATGAGTTCGACACTTTTGGGTTCAAGTATCAGACTAGGATCTGGGAAAAGATGCTTAAAATCCCTGCTGTGCCATGGAAAGACGCTGGGTGATTTGGGCCCAGTCCCTCCCTCTCAGCCTAACCTACGCCCCAGGGTTGTTCTGAGGGTTAAAGGTGGATGGGGAAACCAATGTTCGCACCCCACCCCCGAGCTCCTTGGACTCAGGATTCACTGCTCTTGGCGAAAAGCATGGTTCCTTGAAGGATCCGGGGAAGAGTCCTCAGACACATAGGCCTTCCCTTTCCTCCGCCAGTTTGGTGTCGTGGCTAAGTGCACGGACTCAGAGAGAACTGGGAGAACTGGGTTTGATTCCCCATGCCTCCACTTGCAGCTGCTGGTGTGACCTTGGGTCAGTTACAAGTTCTGTCAGAGCTGTTCCCTCAAGTTCTGGAAAGAGCTCTCTCAGCCCCACCTACCTCACGGGGTGTCCATCATGGGGAGGGGAAGGGAAAGGACTTTGTAAGCCGCTCTGAGACTCCGAGTGAAGGGTGGGGTATAAATCCAATCTCTTCTCCTCCTCCTCCTCTCACATGGGGCTTGAGCATGATATCCTTTTGCTATCGCAGCAAAGCATTTCTTGTTTCCTTCACTTGAGTTGTTTTCTGCATCTGAAACAGGACCAGGGATGTCCTCTGCAGTGCTGGGGGGCTGGATGTGTACATTCTGATGGCAGAGTTGGCAACCCCAAGCCTCCCAAGGACACGACAATGGCATCTCCTATAGACATTCTCTTACTCCCAAGTGATTTTATATCTTCCCCTTCTGCAATCATGACCGATATTCTCAGAATCCATAGACGTTGCTATGTTGACCATGCTGGTTTAGTTTCTGCAGATACACTTACATTTTTTGAAATCCCCGGAGGGATATGGTTTTTTTTTTTTTAATAAGACTACAAAACTACAAAGAAAATATAAGGGAAGGGGATTACATCTAAGGATAAAGGATAGATAACCACACTACACTAAAAACCCAAGAGGAGGAAATCGTATCAATCTAAGTGTTATTAATAAAAGTGTTAGTACAATAATATACTTGTAGAGTTCTTGTTTGTCTCGGCTTCAATGTTAGTATGTTCGTTGTTGTGAGAGAACTTTCTGAGCATCTTCTTGTTATTTGCTTCAAAAGGCAGTTTTCAGAGTCCTCTGCCTTTACTTCGGTTTTCTGTCTCTGAAATCATATGTAACTTTCGTTGCACCTGCACCCGTTTCTACAGCAGAGTCCTCATCCATTCCAGAAGTAGCGGAGTCACTTGATTTCGATTCTTCATTTTTGGATTCTTCCTCTAATCCCAACTGGCGTCTCAAAAATTCTTTGGCTTTAAAAATGGAGTCAATCTTGTCTCTTTTGTTGTTGATTTTAAAGATGACACCCTCTGGGATCGCCCACCTGTACGAAATTCCATTGGTTTGAAGAAAAGAAATTAAGTCCTTATAGCTTTTCCTCTTTTGGCGAATTTCAAATGGAATGTCTTTTAAAGTTTTAATGATTGTATTCCCCAGTTTCAGTTGAGTTGCATAGCATCTCTGTCTTCTTGAGAATCTGACCACAATTTCTCCAGGCAGGCTATTTTTTTTTTAATATAATTGGAGTATGCACTATTAGCAGTCTCCATCTCTTTTACTACTTCATCCACTGTTGAGCCTATTGCTGGAGCAATGATCTCACTGAGCAACTTCCTCAGATCCTCTTTCGCCAATTCAGGAACTCCCTGGAATCTGAGAATCATGTTGGCTTTTTCCATTTGTAGCTGTAACAAAGTTTTGTTTTGCTTCAACAACCCCCATTCTTTTCTTCATTTTCTTATTTGTGGTGTCTATCTCTTTAATTCTCTCAGTCGCATGCTCCACCTTCTTTGCCGTTTCTGCCAGATGGAGCTGCTGGGATGCAAAGTTTTGGTTCAGCGAAGTCAGTTGCTGGTTAATACCATTTAGTTGCTCCATCACCGGCTTGAGCATATCTGCTAACACTTTCATGATGTCTGCTCCCTCTTCCGGTTTTGGGCTCTGACTACCTGCCGGTTTCGCTTTAAACTTTCTTTGCGAGGCCGCCATTTTATACGATTGTTTACAATTCCAAACCGCTTCTTGCGGACTTGAAAAATCGTCACCTTGATGTCAGTGCCCCTGCCCTCTTCGTTACACTTATCTGTCCATTCGCATAAGAGGCGTCCCCCTTTGCACTCCGCTTTTCCCACCGAGTGGGGGGTAGTTCGCTTTTAAAATATTCCACTTATTTTGAACTCATGTTCATTGTCGGTCATTTCTCTGACCTCGCTCACAGTAATCGATATTCCGCTCGATCTCCAGCGCTTGTCCCAGTCGAATCAGCTTGTGCCCAAGGGCCACATGGCGGCAGGACCGTCAGGGCAGAGGGAAGCCTCAATTTTCCAGCATTTAGCCATCGAAGAGGCTGCCCCTCAAAAGCCCTATAGCCTGGAGCCTATCACAAAGGCTCTGCGTGGGTGCTACTCGAGGTAGCACCCCTCTATACCGCTGGTGTGCGGGTGGCTCCCCCGTGGTCCAGGGAGAACGACCGCCATCGCTGATCCACAAACCGGAAGCCAATACACTTACATTTTTATCTTCTATTGCTTTCATGGTTTTCATTCTGCCTATCCTGAGGTGGGCCGTGGCTGTACATGTGGTGTCTGGCCTGTTTCTGTACATGTGGCGCCTGGCCTACACTGGAATGTCAGCTGCCATTCAAAAGGGGCTTTAGCCTTCCCTCCCAGCCATTTTCCCAACCTGCAACAGCCCCCTGAGTGCACTATTTGGCCCATTGGGGGATCCACATTTATACTTCAGGGGTTTCCCAACAGGCCAAGAAGCATTGCCGCCACCCCCCCCTCCAAGCAATGCTCCCTCTAAGCTGTGGAGTCTTGTGAGCAAAAATTCTCCTTTGTGAGCTCCTGGCATTAAAGTTGTGATTGAGCGATTTGGTTGCTGCATACATTAGTCTGCTCTGGAGCCATCCTTCCCGAGCGAAGACAAAAATGTGTGTGCTGGAGGCTAAAAAACTGTGAGCTAGCTCACACTAACTCAGCTTAGAGGGAGCACTGCCCCCCAGGGACCATTTCAAGTCATGAAAATGACCGGGGGAAGGCTGAACACCCTCCCATCCACTTTCTCCACTCGCTTCCATGCAACAGAACTCAGATCTTTGACCAGTTTCTGGTTTTTGCACGTCCCAGAATGTTAGGAACCCTGTGATTGACAGCAACCCCTGGCCGAAAATCAGGAAACGGTGCGTAATGAAAGACAATACAGTTAGCAAGAGAGCTGGCAGCGGGGGGAGGGGGTTTAGGGCGAGGGAGGGGGAGAAGGAGGCTGTGACTTTTGGTATCGATCAGGAATTAATATATAACCTTCAAGAATGCAGTACAGAAGTTCAATATGGCTGTGAAAGCCCAGATTGCTGCTGTCTGGGTGATAAGTTACCCCTCGATGCAGAAGGGATGCAGCTGCTGATTACAAATGCAGTCGGAGCAACCTGAAATTTCAATTTGCTGCACAAATGTCACCAAATGGCGCCGGCCCCTCCTGGGATTTATGAAAACGGCACTCCTGTCCACTGCCCTCATTACCTCTATCACTTTCCCAAAGTTGGGGGAAGGCACTCGGGCCAAACGGCGCCCGATAAGAAGGATTCTACCCCCAGACAGTTAATTGACGCGCAGCAAGAAGAGCAATGGCTATCCATCCTTCCTTTATTGCACGCTCTCTCTCTCTCTCACTCGCTAGGCCTTTGCACAAACTGCTCCATGATGGGCTTTCTCTTTCTCTTTTGTTTCGGGGCCACGATTTGGGGACTTAAGATGCTCCGGCAATGTGCCAAACTGCTAATGGCTCCTCTTCCCCCAGGTCTTTAATCCATGCACATTCATCGGCATGGCTCCTGGGGTCTAGGCCGCCAGCAGTGAAGAAGGAGGAGGAGGAGGAGAAGAAGAAGAAGAAGTTTATACAGAAGAAGAAGAAGAAGTTTATACCCCACCCTTCACTCGGAGTCTCAGAGCAGCTTACAAACTCCTTCCCCCCACACACAACAGACACCCTGTGAGGTAGGTGGGGCTGAGAGAGCTCTTTCCAGAACTGTCCTTAAGAGAACACCTCTGACAGAACTATGTCTTGCTCAAGGTCATCCAGCAGCTGCGAGTGGTGGAGTGGGGAATCAAACCCGGTTCTCCCAGATTAGAGTCCGTGCACATAACCACTATACCAAACTGGCTATTAGTACACTATTCTTCCCTTTCCCCTAACCTATTTGTTGTCTTTAGTAAACTGGAAAGCTTAACTTGTTCCTTTCCATGCGCTAAAATGAGGCCACTAGGCCTCAATTGGTGATTCTTAGAGCTACCCTAAGTCACTTCCGGGTTTTTCCCGGAAGTGATGCTGCGATGCCACCAACGTCACATTTTTCAAAACTAATTATCTCCCCACCACCACCCGAGTGGCGGCAGGCAAGAAAGGGCCCCATCCTCAGCAGAAGATCTGGCAGCCCCAGCACTAGAGGGTCACCACCACTGGGCTAGATAGTCCAATAATCCGGTCCACTACAAAGCAGCTTCGTGTGTTCATATCTGCAGGTCCATCCTAACTTTGTGCCCTTTGTTCTTTGTCTGCAAAGGCTGTTATCAGAGAGGTTCCAATGGCGACTTCGCACATCAAGCGGCCTCAGCCCCGTAGCTAGGGATTTTTTTGGGAGGGGGCATCAGGGGCCCGCCAGCTAATTAAATGAAAGTACAGTGCAGGTGGTAAGTTGGAGCACTTTGGGGGCAGCCCAGGAGGGAAGGGGCCCAGAAGAAAAACTAGGGGGCCGGGCCCCATGGGCCCCATGTTAGCTACGGGCCAGAGCGGCCTTATATTGAATCAGATCACTGATCCATCACCATCAGTGTTGTCTGCTCAGACTGGTGGAAACTCTCCAGGGTCTTCCACATTCCCTACTACATGATCCTTTTAACTGGAGAGACTGGGGATTGAACCTAGGACCTTCTGCACGGAAAGCTGATGCTCCACCACCGAGCCACAGCCCCTCCAGGACCTTTTTGCCCTGGCAATTACTTTTTTTTCTTCCCACCCCTTCTGCCAGTTTGAGCGAGTTTGGTGTAGTGGTTAAGAGCAATGGACTCTAATCTGTGGAACCGGTAGGGTTGCCAAGTCCTACTTAGTCCTGTAGCGGGGGAACCCCGGCCCTCTCCGGGAGTTCTTGGGCGCGTGTGCCACGATGACGCCACCCAGAAGTGACATCATCGCGTCGGGCACGTTGGGAGCGGGGCCACTATACTTCAAGGGAAAACCATAGAGTTGACACATCATAACCGTGTTTGTATTGTATTGTAGAGCGCCCTGCCGCAGACATGCCCAACGCGATGATGTCACCTCTGGGTGACATAATCACGCCGGGCACATCCAGCGAGCCCGGCACTTTGGGGGTGGGGTTCCCCCGGGCAGCCCCATCAAGTGGGGGTTTCCCCACCCCCCAGGGGGACTTGGCAACCCTAAGAACCGGGTTTGATTCCCCACTTCTCCACATGAAGCCAGCTGGGTGACCTTGGGTCAGTCACAGTTCTCTCAGAGCTGTTCTCTCAACCCCACGTACCTCACAGGGTGTCTGTTGTGGGGAGAGGAAGGAAGACTGATTATAAGCCTCTCTGAGACTCCTTTGGGTACTGAAAAGTAGAGTATAAGAACCAACTTCTCTCCTCCTCCTCCTCCTCCTTCTATTTGACAGTAACTCCATTCCACTTTAATACATTCTCCAAGTTCTTCTATTGACCTCCCTCTAAAAGACAGGATCCCCAATCAACAATCTGCACAAAATCACCCAGCAGCGAATGGTTCCTCCTGCATCCTGGCACCTTGGTGTAAAGGAGTGGGCACACTTAACACACCACATACATGCATACGTCTGTCTGTGGGGTGATGCCATGGATGCTCGGAGATGCTCGGATGTGGTGCCACTCGCTCTTGAGCTGGGAGTGACTGCGGAGGGATTTGGATGAGACCTTCTCTCTTTCCCTGCCTGCTTCATTTGTGTATTTAATTGTTGTCCTTTCTTCTTCCTGTCTTGACTTGTTTGATCCTCCCGGTAACAGCTGTTAGAGGCTCCAAAGATACCTGTCAGAGAGTAATTGCTAGTGTATGGTTAATTAGTTGAGCTAATCAGCGATGTTTAATCGGTGTGGGAAAATAAACACAGAATCACCCTTGACTCTTGAGTGGCTCAGCCGGAGCGGAGCTGCCAGCAAAGAGGGCAGCCGGAGACAATTCCCAGGACCCGAGACTCCCTCCGACGGCAAACAGAGGAAGAATCAAAGAGATGGGACTGGGATCCCACACCCTCCCCGCAGCTGGCAGATGAAAACTGGAGCCCTTGCCTGTTTCTAACACTTGTTTCGGGTGCATGCAGGCACATCCATGCGCACTGGATCAAGCTGCTGCTGCCCGCCACTCAGGCTGGGCTGAAAACCTACCTCCATGCGTAATAAGCCTTTGCAAACTCACATCTGGAACTGTGGGGAGGGACTGTGGTTTAGTGGGTATTTTAGGGAAACAGGCAGGGAGAAAGCTTAAATATCCTTTTCCCTGGCACCCTTTCTTGTCTTTACTGCGCTGCTTAAAAGATGCATGGGAGCATAACAGCTAGGTCCAAGCCCAGTACTGAAGAGCCAGTTTGGTGTAGTGGTTAAGTGTGCGGACTCTTATCTGGGAGAACCGGGTTTGATTCACCACTCCTCCACTTGCACCTGCTGATGTGACCTTGGGTCGGTCACAAGCTCTGGCACAGCTGTTCCCAAAAGAGCAGTTTGTGCCAGAGTTCTCTCAGCCCCACCCACCTCACAGGGTGTCTGTTGTGGGGAGGGGAAGGGAAAGGAGTTTGTAAGCCGCTCTGAGACTCCCTTGGGTAGTGAAGGGCGGGGTATAAATCCAATCTCTTGTTCTTCTTCTTCTTAGAGACCAACAAGATTTTTGGAGGATAAGCTTTCAAGAGTCAAAGCAACTGAATTATTCAAGAGGTCTTTTCTATGCAGGCAATAGACTTGCAGTGTACTAAACAATTCACAGAGTTATTTAGAAAAATTATTAGGGGCTGTGCTGTATTTTTGTTGTTGTTCAGTCACACAGTCGAGTCTGACTGTTCGCAACCCCATGTACCACATCACGCCAGGCCCTCCTGTCTCCCGCCGCCCTCTGGAGTTTGCTTAATTTCATGTTTGTTGCATCTATGACACTGTCTAACCATCTCATCCTTTGCCGTCCCCTTCTTCTTCTTTGACCTTCAATCTTTCCCAGCCTCAGGGTCTTCTCCAGGGAGTGCTCCCTTCTCATTCGGTGGCCAAAGTATTTGAGCTTCAGCTTCAGTCTCTGGCCTTCCAGGGAACAGTCAGGGTTGATTTCTTTTAGGATTGACTGATTGACTGTGCCGTATACGACTGTGTATATCTAGTTGAAACTAGGATCCCACTGTGAGATTTTGCATCATTTAATGTGCCATGTGAAGACTCATGCTTTGCTTCAGTTCTGATTTTAGACTTCCGCTATGTTCTGTGACTCTAATTCCATCGCGCTGTCTATTCAATGCCTCATTCATTGGTCGCATTGGCTCACTCTGTGTAATCCGCCTTGAGTCCAAGTGAGAAAGGTGGGCTTTAAGTAGTGTAAATACTTGGTGCTTTGACTCTTGAAGCTCATAGCCTAAAAGTGTTGTTGGGCTCCAAGGTGCTGCTGGACTGGAGTCCAGCAGTTCTACTGCAGACAGCACAGAGCCAGGTTGGTGTAATGATTAGCAGCAGTGTTCTGAGTTAGTGTGAGCTAGCTCACAGTTCTTTAGCCTCCAGCTCACACCTTTTTGTCTCAGTTCAAAAAGGATGGCTCCGGAGCAAACTAATTTATGCTGTGGCCAAATCACTCCCTCACAACTTTAATGCCGGCAGCTCACAAAGCAAAATTTTTGCTTACAGAACTCCACAACTTAGAGGGAGCATTGGTTAGGAGCACGGACTCTAATTGGGGAGAACTAGGTTTGATTCTCCACTCCTCTTCATGCAGCTCTTGGAGTGACCTTGGGTCATTCACAGTTCTCTCGGAACTGTTCTCTCAAGGGCAGTTCTCGAAAGAGCTCTCTCAGCCCCGCCTACTTCACAGGGTGTCTGTTGTGGGGAGGGGACGGGAAAGGAGATTGTAAGCCACTCTGAGACTCCTTCAGGTAGTGAAGGGTGGGGTATAAATCCAATCTCCTCCTCCTCCTCCTCTTCTTCTTCCCTCAGAAACTTTCTTCATGGGAGACCAAGCCCTAGGAGGAGAGGCCGAGGGACTGGGGAATGTTCAGTCTGGAGAAGATGAGACTGAGGGGGGACAGGATTGCTCTCTTGAAGTATTTGAAGGGCTGTCACTCCAAGGAGGGCAGGGATCTGTTCCTGTTAGCAGCAGAGGATGAGACTTGCAAGAATGGGTTTAAATTAAGGGCGGGAAGGTACGGGCTGGATCTTAGGGAAAACTTTTTTACAGTAAGAGTTGTGCAGCAGTGGAACCGGCTGCCTCTGGAGGTGGTGAACTCCCCCTCCCTGGCAGTCTACAAGCAGCATCCGGACAAACCCTTGTTGGGGATGCTCTAGGCTGATCCTGCATTGAGCAGGTGGTTGGACAAGATGGGCTGAATGGCCATTCTATGACTCTATGAATGTAAAATCACATCAATGGTCCATCTAGTCCAGTTTCCCCTATCACGATGGGTGACATGCAAAGTGTCCTTTGGGCCTATCAACAAAAGAGTGCCCGGAACCTGGCGAGAGTTGTGATCACTGGGCATCTGGCAACAGTGACCGCCACCCTACTGTTGAACGTAAGTGGGAAATTGCCTCTGAAGTCTAACATGATCGCGTTTCATTTCAAAATACGGGACTGATAAAAAAAACAATGATGAGATTTAGAAAGAAGTTGACAAGGGAGAACAAGAGGATCAAACCTCTCAAGGATGCCTGGAAGTTATTTTGCAGCCACAATAAGAGAATGTATTCCGCGGATCAGGACAGATAAGAGAAAATCCAAGGGAAGGCCAGTGTGATTCCTGTGCGGAAACAAGGAAGCTACAAAAGGCAAGAAGGCTTTTTTTTAAAAGTGGATAGTTTAAGGACATGGATTTTTGGCAAAGCATATGTGCTGGTTGCCCAGCCGTGAACCATCTGGCACCTCTTACCACAATTACCTGTGACCTGCTCAGGAGCAGGAGCGCACAGGAGCGGAGCTCCGGCAGTAAAGAGCCCAGGGGGCAGGCACATGCAACAAGCCCCGCCCCTTGCTCCCAGCAGCCCTCAGTCAGAGCAAGAAGCAGCCAGGTAAGTTGCAGAGCCCCCTCCCGGCCCCCCGGCCCAAAACAGTCCAGTGGCACCTTTAAGACCAAGTTTTATTCAGGTACCAGCTCTCCCTCCTCTGCGAGGACAGAACTGCACGTTCCCCACCCCCCCAATAGCTAGCAATCCAAAACAGTCCAGTGGAGCCTGAGCAGTGGGTGTTGCCTTCTGACACACGTCCGGTGATGTCAGGGTGTGTGGCATATGCAAATAAATTATGCTAATGAGCTATGCTAATGAGCTCCTGCACCTCTTTTTCTGTGAAATGACCCCTGGACCTGCTAGCATCCAGGTAAGATTACTGCTGTACCTGGAATATGGGGCTTCCATTAAAGGCTACTCCAAAATAGTGATTTGTTCATAAGAACATCAGAAGAGCTCTGCTGGATCAGACCGACAGTCCATCTAGTCCAGCCTCCTGTCTCACACAGTGGCCAACCAGTTCCTCTGGAGGGCCAACAACAGGGCATAGAAGCTTCCCCTGATGTTGCCTCCTGGCTCTGGGATTCAGAGGATTAGTGCCTCTGAAGGTGGAGGTTCCCCTCAGTCACCATGGCTAGTAGCCATTAAGAGACTCCTCCTCTATGAATCTATCTAATCCCTTCTTCAAGCTGTTTATTCCTGTGGCCATCCCCACATACTCTGGCAGCAAATTCCACATTTCAATCACTCTCTGTGTAAAGTAGCATTTCCTTTTGTCAGTCCTGAACCTGCATAATACAGTGGATTGGGACCAGGGCCAATCTTGAAAGACATCATGCTGTTTTTGACAGATCGTTACTACTCGGCAGATGCTCGGCAGGGACGGGATGCCATAGAGCCCGCCTTCTGAAGCTGCCATTTTCTCTGAGGGCATTCATCACTGCGTTGATCCTCCAAGAATTTCAGGCCCCACCTGGAGGTTGGCAAGCCTACTATGGTCAGATACTACACTGTGCTTCTTAGTTTCTCCTTGGCCAAATGTTCTCATTTGGTCCTGCCAAGATCTCTTGTCAAGTGCTATGAAGACTGAAAATAAACCTTTTTACAGTAGTGTTTGGTAGGGCAGTGTGGCTATTAACCTGTGCAATGTGATCCTGCCACAGCCTCTCCCTGCTTAACAAACTATGGGCTGATCCATCTTGTCTCCGGACTTTCCCACACTCTTATTTTCATTGCTTGGGTGCTTGTATTGTATTGGGCATGTGTGTTTCCTGCATGTGTTTTGCTCCCTCTAGTGGTTCCATCGATATTACAACTCTGTACCTCTGGCTTATTTCCCTGCTGGAAATACAGCAATGTAATATAGAAGTGACCTCTAGAGGGAGCAAAACACATGCAGAAAAGAAAAAAATGCAATATACAGGCACACAAGATTTTGGAGATGGAGCCTTGGGAGGATAGGGTTTTGGGAGGCAAAAGAACTCAGTGGAGTAATGCCGCAGAGTTCACCTTCTAAGGCAGCCATTTTCTGCCATCTGATGCTGTAATTCCAGAAGACTGCTGACCACCACCTGGATGTTGTCAGCCTTAAGTGCAGTTTTTATAAGAATTTACCTACTGCAGCTCAGCAGAAGAAGAGGTAGAGAAGGAGAGGCCCTTTGTACTGGCTCACCAATTGCATCCTCTTCCACCTCCCTCTGGGTCCAGTCTGGTGTTAGCCATTCTGCAGGGGAGGGGTAAAAGGTCTTTCTGTTCTCCTGCCTGCCCCAACTGCCATATTGCCATCCATCAAGGACCAGCCACTCTCCATGAGAAGGAGAAAGAGATGATACGACCAGGAGGGCCCACAATGAAGGCAGGGGAGCTCTTTCAGCCTGGAATCCTTAAATTTACCGGTCTAAAGACTACGCAGAGGCAGGCAATGGCAAACCACCTCTGAACATCTCATCATGCCTTGAAAACCCCAAGAACGGTCATTACAAGTTGGCTGGGACTTGACGACACTTTCCACACAATACTACAAGCAATACTATAGTCCTCCTGACCCAGATGGCTGAGGCTAGCCTAAGCAGGGTTGGCCTTGGTTCATATTTGGACGGGACGGGAGAGCATCAAGAAAGTCCAAGGTTCATAAATGCTGGATTGAAGTGCATACTTTCTTACAAAACTTGACTATCGCAATACCTCTTAAGCCAGAGATATTTTTTGTTAAATTGTTTACCAGATGAGTTAGAGAAGAATCACAGATATTTTGTTTCACATGTTATAACAGCTGCCATAATTTTATTTGCAATGGCATGGAGGACACTGAAGATTCCAACGGTACGTGAGTTGCTATCGAAGATTATGGAATGTGCCGAAATGGACACGGCTGACAAATATATTAAAAGGGAAAATGGAAGAAGATGAAGTGGTTGTGAAATTGTAACGAGAAGATATGCATGCAGAATGCTAAATTGGAATTTTTAAATATTTCTGTATTTTTCTTTTCCTCCTCCTTTCCCTTTCCCCCCTTTCTGTATATACACTATTTTTTAAAATCCCCCCCAAAAAAGAAATAAAGTCCATTTAAAGTCCATTTACATAAAGGCAGACAACTGCAAACCATCTCCGACTATCTTGTGCCTTGAAATCCCTAGCCAGGGCTCTTTTTGTAGAAAAAGCCCAGCAGGAACTCATTAGCATAACAGGCCACACCCAACAGCAGGAACTCATCAGCATATTAGGCCATACCCCTGACAGCACAGCTCATTAGCACATTAGGTGTTATCAGAAGTGTGCTCATCCAGCCACACCGACCTTTTGCTTCTTATTCTGTTTACCTTGTTTGTTGTCAAAACCCAGGGCTTTTTTTTTTGTAGCAGGAACTCCTTTGCATGTTAGGCCACACACCCCTAATGTAGCCAGTCCTAATGAGTTTCTGCTGTTGGGTGTGGCCTATTATGCTAATGAGTTCCTGCTGGGTGTGGCCAACTTGGGAGCCAGCCGGAACTCCGTTCCTGTGTGTTCCTGCCCAGAAATAGCCCTGGGGTTCACCATAAGCCAGCTGTGACTTAACAGCATTTCCCACTATCACTAAAGCCTGTAAGCAGTCTGGTGATCTGCGGTTAAGAATTAATAGATCTCCCCAACCCACCCACCCACCCAAATTATTTCAGCGGATCCCCTCAGACAAGCCCCTTTCCATCAGATGGCTTATCCCCATATATATTTTGCATTTTTTTTGGTAAGCCACCTTGAGTTTTTCTTTGGAAAGAGAATGGATTAAATCAGAAACAAATATTAAAAAATAATTACTATTTTAAAGAAATCTGTTGGCCAATGAATGGGGGGGGGATGCGCGCCTGATTTAGTTGATCAAAAAGGTTTCGATCAGTTCATCTAAGCAATTAGCCAACAAACGGCTGTACCCGAAGAAATGCGTATCTATACAGAGGTATCTTTTGCTCATATACAAGTCTATCTGTGTGCACAAAAGACCCCTGCAGGACACGGTACGCTGCAATCTGTCAAATAAATCTGACATAATAAATATGTCACTTTATTTAACCAGCGTTGGAGAGAAATAGAGTAAAAGGAATCAGGAGAAGGCGGGGGGGGGGACCTCAGGACAGCAGAAATTAAAGCAATCAATCAAGGTCCCTCAAAACGCCGGCATCACTTGGAATAATATTTTATTGTCAGCTATTGATTGGATCCCACCACTCCAAATTGCAAACAATGAATTCTGGCATTCCATAAACAAGAAGCACCGTCAGAATTACTCGCCCTGAAACCTTTGGTGCATTTGCAAGAGGGGAAGTG
This sequence comes from Gekko japonicus, assembly GCF_001447785.1. Classification (NCBI taxonomy): domain Eukaryota; kingdom Metazoa; phylum Chordata; class Lepidosauria; order Squamata; family Gekkonidae; genus Gekko; species Gekko japonicus. The sequence continues at coordinate 644,560 of NW_015173681.1, read as the reverse complement.
AAATCCCCAGAGTCATTGCCATTTCTGCACATATTGGGTTTCATTCATTGGGTTCAGTTTGGAACTGTTGGATATTTGGGCTCTGCATGCAAGGGGATCCGGGAGGGGAAAGGTCAAGGGAATTCTCTCACTCGGGTACACTTGGCAGTTGGTCCCAACCTCTCTCATCAGTTAGATGTTGAGCCTCTTTGGCCATTCTGTTTGTCTTCTGTTTTTCATCATATATAGGACTTCTCTTCTTCTCTCTCTTACCTGGGCTTGGAGCTCTAGCAAGTTAGCCTTTTTGAAGTTAATCTATTCATAATAAGCTAAACGTAGCTACATGAATATGTCAAGTAAGACGTGTTCCTATTCTTGTAAGTAAAATTTCTTTCTCTTGTTGCCATTGGAGTCAGGTCATCTTTGTTATTTGTTTGAACAGCATTTTCCGATGAAGAAGAAGAGGGGGGGGAGGAGGAGGAGGAGGAGGAGGAGATTGGATTTATACCCCACCCTTCACTATCTAAAAAAGTCTCAGAGTAGCTTACAATCTCCTATCCCTTCCCCTTCCCACAACAGTCACCCTGTGATGTAGGTTGGGCTGAGAGAGCTCTTTTGAGGTCTGCTCATGAGAGAACAGCTCTGAGAGAACTGCGGCTTGCCCAAGGTCACCCAGCAGTTGAATGTGGAGGAGTGGGGAATCAAACCCGGCTCTCCCAGATTAGAGTCCGCTCTCCCAACCACTACACCAAACTGGAGGATCTGTGCTTCCAAGGCAAATGATATTTTCCCCCACTTTTAACCCAATACGACCTTCCTGTAAAAAAAAAAAATCACAGCGGCCTTTGATTTCTCCATTAATATCACAGTTGCAAGGATTTATTTTTAAAACGTAACTTCCCGTTGCATTTAAGCCTTTTTTATGATGGGGCGGCTGCTTGGCAGAGCGCCGGTTTTGCCCACAGAAGGTCCCCGGCATCCGTCCCTGTCATCCATCAATCCTCGGCATTGCCAGTCTAAAGAATTTCTGGTAGCTGGGTTAAAAAAAATATACGCCTGAGACCTTAGGGAACTTTCCTGTTTTAGACAAGAGTCAAATAGATGGCCGATATCCAATTCGGCATGCAGCAATTTCAAATGTTCACACTCGAATTGCCAGCTCTGCCTTGGGAAATTCATGGGTCAGTGTCTGGGGATGTGGGGGGGTTGAGTAGGGGTGGGAACTCAGTGTGGATGTGTGGCCATAGAGTCGCCCCCTTCCCCGGCCACCAAAAAAAGGCTGCCATTTCCTCCAGGGGAATTGATGTTATGCGGACTGGAGATCAGTCATCATTCCAGGAGAACTCCCGGCCCCACCTGGAGTTTGGCAACCTCAGTTCACACGCACACCTGGCTGGCCAGTGTCGGAAACAGGGCCAGTAAACTCCGGCAGAGCTCGATCTGTGTCTTGTAAAGTCGTGCACTATTCAGGGGTCATTTCGTAGAAAAAAGAGGTGCAGGAGCTCATTAGCATAACTCATTAGCATAACTCATTTGCATATGCCACACCCCCTGACATCACAGGAAGGGTGTCAGAAGGCAACACCCACCGCTCAGGCACCACTGGACTGTTTTGGATTGCTAGCTATTGGGGGGGGGGGAACGTGCAGATCTGTCCTCGCAGAGGAGGGAGAGCTTGCACCTGAATAAAACCTGGTCTTAAAGGTGCCACTGGACTGTTTTGGACCAGGGGGCTGGGGGGGGGGGCTCTGCAGCTTACCCGGCTGCTTCTTGCTCTGACTGAGGGCTGCTGGGAGCAGGAGGTGGGGCTTATTGCATGTGCCCGCCCCCTGGGCTCTTTACTGCTGGAGCTCCGCTCCTGTGCGCTCCTGCAGGAAATGACCCCTGGAACTATTTAATTCTAACCCTGTTAAACGTGTTTGATTTCTTCAACTGCAACCCCACGCCCTCAGCCAAAGAAGCTCCTGGGTAGCTCGTGCTTTCTAAAACCAGCAAAGCCGATATCAGACTGGTTAGTCGTCTGTTCTGAAAATTAATTCATCTTCTATAAATCAATAGGAATGAGCATCGTGATCCTGGAAACCAACCAAGGAGCATGGGGCAAGAAACTCCACCCTGAGACCATTACCTGACCTGAGTCGAGTCATACAGCATCACCTCCCCCCCCGCATGCTATGAGCGAACAACTGTGCCAGCCTACCTATCAGGGTTGTCACCAGGATGACAAGATTATGGCCGGGTGTAGAATGGTTTGAGCAACGGAAGAGCTATATACATGCTAGCTACTGTTACTGAAAACCTCTCTTAAGTGAAAAAAAAATCTTCATAGTTTGGTTGAAAGTGGATTACAATGGCACCCAATAGTCTCCCATCCCCTGAAGGGCAGGGTTGCCTCAGTGCTTAGTTCTTGTGGCCTTTTCTTACACGCCCAGGGAAATGCTGATCACCACTTTGGGACCGGGAAGCAATTTTTCTCCAGGCCAGTTTGGCCTGGGATCCTGGGGGGGGGGTTTGGCGTTGTCACTGGGGATGTGGGAGGGGAGGTATTTGTGTGTTTCCTGCATTGTGCAGGGGGTTGGACTAGATGACCCTGGAGATCCTTCCCAACTCTAGGATTCTGTGATTCTCCTCTGCCTGGAAGAGGATCTCTTGGGTCTCTATCCCAGCAATTCATGCCTGAAAAATCTTTTCACGGAGATGCTGGGGACTGGGCCAAGGGCCAAGAGAACCAGTTTGGAATAGTGGTTTAAGTGTGTGGACTCTAATCTGGAAGAACCGGGTTTGATTCCCCACTCCTCCACTTGCACCTGGCTGGATGGCCTTGGGCAAGACATAGTTCTGACAAGAGCAGTCCTTGAAAGGGCAGTTCTTGAAAGAGCTCTCTCAGCCCCACCTACCGCACAGTGTGTCTGTTGTGGGGAGGGGAAGGGGAAGCCGCTCTGAGACTCAAAGTGAAGGTCGGAGTATAAATCCCTTCTTCTTCTTCTTCTTCTTCTTCTCTATATGCAAAACGTCGTCTGCCATTGAGCTGCAGCCCCTGTATTAAAGATCCAGGTACACCCAATAAATATGGCAGAAGATCTATCTGTCTGGTACATTTTTATCTTCAGCTTCCTCCAAGGAGCTTGAGGCAATTCCTGTGGTTCCCCACTTGCTCCTCACAACCACCCTGGGAGGTAGGTTAGGCTGAGAGAGTGAGTGGCCCCGGTTAGCTACATGGCTGAGAGTGGATTCGAACCCAAGTCTTTCAGGTCCTGTTTCCAACACTCTACCATGGAGTCTCTGGCAGGGCTCTTTCCTAGGGCTCTCCTACCTGGCTGGAGACTGAACGTGGGAGTTTCCACCATAGCTGCTGCCTCACTAACGTAAATCTCAGGCCACAGTTTAGCAGACTTCTTCTCATGGCTGAAGCGCCCTGTTTTTGTTTTTTGTAAATTAAATGAAGGCACATTTTGTTCTTACAAATGGGAAAAAACCAGAAAGAGGCACACACGGACCGGTGGGTCATCCAGAGAGGCAGCGGGTGAACTGGCAGGAAACACCACAGGATTACCAGTCCTCATGGGAGGCAGATTGAAAGGGGATGTGCCCGAAATGTCTCGGAAGCATTTAATGAACGTATCCCCCCTCATGACACCCCAACAGTTCTCTGTCTCTAGAGTCAAAGTTGTGGACGCTGGCACACAATCGGGGAAAAGATACTTCTTGGTTGAGGAACTGGGATACAATAATGGTTGTTATTTGATTGACAAACAGCCTCTTTTCAAAGGGGGTGTTTGGGGGTGGTCGATGAGCGGTCGGGGGACAGACCTCTTCAGATTTAACCTCGAGATTCTACCAGGGATGACAAAGCTTTCCCAGGACAAATAAAATCAATACCAAGCCCGAGGACCAGGGCTTAGAAATGTAATTAGGCATCACACATTCCTGACCCAAACATCATTTTGGATTAATGGCGAGCAGCTCCCAGTATCCCTTAGCTACATCTGAACCCCTCTGACCCCAATTTTCCCCTCACGTCTACAAATCTATGATCCCCGGGCTACGGAGACGTCCCCCACACCAGGTTTATTCAGCAGCTGCGAAAGGATTCTTCTCCACAGCCGGCAGTTCCAGGGAGCGGAATTAGTAATCCCAAACGCAAACAAAAGACAAGTCTAGGTTCAAAACTGCTGGAACCAAAAAGGGTGCCTAATCAAGAATCCAATTTTTGTTTCAGATAATTTCGGAGGCACACCTGCGTTTTATCTTCTTAGTAGGTCGATTCACTAATTCGAAGATTTCCAAATGAAGGCTTTGATCTTCTGCAGAAATGGCACAAAAAGGTTTAGGGAAGGCGGGGTACAAAAATGGCGGCAGGGGAGGGGGGGAATAAGAAGAAACATCATTCCCATGTTCTTTCTGCGCTGTCAAACTCTGACAGAATACCTAAGGAAACAAAGGAAACCTAACCTAGCTGCATGGGCAGTATACACAAATGCACACTGAAGTGTAGTGGGTTAGACGCATGAAGAAACCACTAAGACCGATGTAGTGATCAGCATGGTTTACTGGTACACAACAAGACAAAGGCAAACGGCCGGCAGGCCAACTATATACATACCTGGGGACACACCCCTAGGTCCCGTTGGGAGGGTTTAAATCTCCCGCCACGGTCCCATTGGTCCCCCAGTGGAGAGACCAGGAGCCTAGTCCCCATTGTTACTCCAGAGTCAAGCTCTGGAGTGTTCGCTAGCCCCTGGTGGCGGTCAGCGGACACAACACACACACACTGGGTGCGGTCAGATGGCCTGCTGGGAGCGGTTTAAATTGCTCCAGTCCCAATGCATTTTTTTTTTACCTGGAGAATCGTGATCACACTCACCTCCTTGTTCCGGATCGCTGCACAGCCACATTGCTCCCCGCCATGGACACGCGGGAGCGTGCGTCTATGTGGGTTTTTTCTTCTTCTCTCAGTTTGGGCATGCACACAGGCGAATATCTGTAGAATTAAAATTTTCGCGCGTGCGCAGAACAGTGATTTCCACTTCAACCCAACTGCTGTAACACTTCCCTTTAAACTTTAAAGGAACACTTCCTTTCAAACTTCTACCCGAAACTGGCCTCCGTGAGATCCCGAACTCATCTAACCAACAAAACTAGGCACCATTTAAACATTGTTTTTAATAACGCGGGAGCAGAGCTCCGCCTGTGAGCATACCACCAATGCTAAAATAAAATGGCGGGCAAAGAGCAGAAGCCTCGAGCTTCCGAGTGGAAGTGGCTCGACACCGCAGGAGCGATCAGACATCAGAAAAGTGCCGCTTGAACCGGAGAATCAGGGAAACACCACTTGGGGACCTGGTAATGAAATACTCCGTTTTCAAGGGGGTTTGAGCCAGGAAGCGACGGCTGGGGACGGTGCGCAGATGTTGGGTGTGTGAACGTGGATATAAAATCCATTACTGAAGCATGACGAAAGCGGACTAAATGGCCCGTCTGACCGCACCCACTGAGATGTATATGCAGAGGGCCTGCCTTATACTGAATTAGACCATTGGTTAGGGTTGGTAGGAGAAATTGGGGGCTGGCCCTGGTGCTCTGACATCACGCTGGCACAATCACATCCCTTCTGGTAAGAACTGGACACAACATCATTGGCTGTTCCAGAATTTACGAAAGCTCTATGGTCCATGACATCATTTCTGATTTTTACAGGAAGTGATGTCAGTGCTGGCACACTTTATTCCCCCTCGCTTCCTCCCAGTGGGATGCCAGGAGGTCTCTAGCTATAGCAGGAGGCCTGGCATCCCTCCCACTGGTCCATTTGACTCAGTATTGTCTCCTGTGACTGACAGTGGCTCTCCAGGGCCTCTGACAAGGAGGTGTCTTTCCCAGTGCCCACCACCTCAGGTCCTTTGACTGGAAATGCCAGGGACTGGGGCAGTTCTAGTGATTCTGGGGTCCTGAGCAAAAATGAAGGAGGGGCTACCCCACACTTCCAGTACCTGAGCCACAGAGATAGGAAATCACTATGCCCAAAGTGCACCCACCCCACCAAAAAACATGAGAGTACATAACAGAACATAAGAGAAGCCATCTTGGATCAGGCCAATAGTCTACCTAGTCCAACACTCTGTATCACACAGTAGCCAAAACCCAGGTGCCATTAGGAGGTCCACCAGCTTGGCCAGAAATCAAGAAGCCCTCCCACTGTGGCTCCCCCAAGCACCAAGAATACAGAGCATCACTGCCCCAGACAGAGTGTTCCCTCTATACCTTGTGGCTAATAGCCACTGATGGACCTCTGCTCCATAGGTTTATCCAATCCCCTCTTGAAGCCGTCTATGCTTGTAGCTGCCACGACCTCCTGTGGCAGTGAATCCCAAGCAGTGTTCCCTCTTAGCTGAATTGGTGTGAATTAGCTCACAGTTTTTTAGCCTCTGGCTCACACATTTTCCTCTTAGCTCAGGAAGGATGCCTCCAGAGCAAACTAATTTATGCAGTAGCCAAATCACTTGCTCAAAACTTTAATGCCAGTAGCTCACAAAATAGAATTTTTGCTCAGAAGACTCCACAGCTTATGGAGAGCATTGATCCCAAGTGTTACTGACTCTTTGGGTGAAGAAATATTTCCTGCCCATCTTGATTTTTATTAGGTTCAAACAAACAATAGGCCCAATGGCCCAACAAACAAACATATAGGGTTCCATCTACGTATACATCATTCATTACTAATGTGAGTCTATCCAATTGTATTACCGATCAAAATGAGAAATATATTTAAATTAAAATTAAATATTTTTCTCCATCCAAATATAGAATCTTGACCAAACATTTTAAAATATGCTCTCTCCTCTTCCCTGAAGACTGATTGTCAGGTGATCCATTTTGGCTACATCCATCAATTTACTAATGATATCCTTTTTAGTTGGTATTTCTTCTTTCTTCCACATACTCGCAAATACAATCCTAGCGGCAGTTACTATATGGATAATCAAGTATAAATCTGGTTTCTGAAAATGATCTGGGATTACATTTAACAAAAACAATTCTGGCTTAAACGGAACATGAATTCCAAGTATTTGCAATAACATAGCATGAATCTCTATCCAGAATTTCTTAGTTTTAGCACACGTCCACCAAATGTGGTAAAAGGAGCCTACCTTATCTTTGCATTTCCAAAATTTATTAAACAAGTTAGGATAAAATCTGGCAAGTTTATCTGGTAGGGTTCCCATCCCCCTGAATTTGTGGCCATAGTTAGGATTCTAGAAAGTGTGTGCACACACGATACTCTGTAAACCGCCCAGAGCCCTTCGGGGGTGGGCGGGGTAAAAATCCCATGTAGTAGTAGTAGTAGTAGTAGTAAATACCACCTATAAAACCTTTTGTATAGGTTTTCTTTAAGAGAAACAGCTTTAGTATATTTCATGATATGCCAGATTCTAGACCATTTACTTAATTCAATATTATATCCTAAATTTTTAGCCCACACAATCATAGGCACTTTAACTTCTTTGTCCTGCATCTTCTACTCTAATAGAAATGTGTACAATTTTTTGATAAGTTTACTTTCTGTGTCTAACAGAATTTTATCTAATTCTGTCTGTTTAGCATAGAAGTCTGTCCGTTTATCTCTAATATAGCTAGATTCTAGTTGATTTCTGTCCCACTATGACAGATTTATATCTTGTTTTTGCAACATTTCTTGTGATTTAAGTTTGGTTTTATTATCTAGGAAGTCATCATATCTTCTCCTCCGATCTTTGGTCATCAAGTTGGGGTTGGCAAAAGCTTCTAATGGCGCTACCCATTTCGGGGTTTTAGTATAAAAGGTTTCTTTAATTTCCAGAATTTAATATTTAATGCCGAGTTCAATAATACAGTCGTATAACTGTATAAAGCCAAGGTGTTCTTACAAGAAACAACAGCAATACAGAAAAATAGAAAAATAAAGTCCCAAAAATTTCAATGTGTCTCACTCCTATTGTATTGTAATTCCATAGTCCAATTTGACATACAGTCATCGTAGAGTGGACTCATATACTTCCTGCAAAATCCATAAGCCATAGAGACGCGTAGTCCGGATGCAAGCTGCCGCGTTTCGAATTAATTCTTTTTCAAAACCAGTAAGCGACAGTGGAATCTAATCTCAGTAGAAGCACATGCAGAAGCCAATTTATTCAGTCATAAAGGATCAAACCCCACCCCCAAATCTCCCACTGGGGACTCTGGATATTTCCACCCCTTCATCTACAGAGACTTATTCTGGACGTCCCCTCCCCAACCCCCATGATTGTCACCACCAGGGCTATTTTTGGGCAGGAACGGAGTTCTGGCTGGCTTCTGAGTTGGCCACGCCCACTACAGCCAAAACCTCTGCGTGGGTGGCTACAGAGGGAAGGCCTGGGGAGTGACCCCCCTGGCGACTTTGAGGCGGGCGGGCCAGGGGGCCCCCTGGAAGGATCGGGAAGGCATTTAAATGCCTCCCCGTGCCTTCCCCGGCCTGTCCAAGGGCCAGCTTGCCCGGGCACCCCGCAGTTGTGGGGCACCCAGGCAACCCAAGGGAAGGCAGTTTAAACTGCCTTCTCTTCCCTCTAAGGGCCGGCTTGCCCAGGCTCCCCGCAGTCGCAGGGCACCTGGGCAAGGGTGTGGCCTAATATGCTAATGAGTTTCTGCTGTTGGATATGGCCTATTATGTAGGGACAGTTTTCTCTGTGAGGCAAGCCCGGAGATTTATGTTCCCACAGAAAGATAAGGGAAGTTGTGTGCAAGGTGGTACTGGTAAACATCTCCTGACTTCTCACCGTGAGAAGAGACTTGGCGAAGGTGGGGTTCAGATAAGAAGGTGGGCTGTCTGCACAACACATTCCTGTTATCATAGCTCACAGTAGTATGCTTGTAACTCTCGATACGCATGGAAGGGGAGGAGGGGGAGAGAAGGGGGGAGAAAGGGGGGAAGCTAAGCTTAACAAAAACGCTGCGAAGTGAGAGAGTTTCAGACAGCTTCTGCAGATGTGCGTCTCGTGTCTTTCTTGAACCCTCAACCCTTCACTATTATGCTAATGAGCTCCTGCTGGGCTTTTTCTACCAAAAAAAGCCGTGGTCATCACCATGTAATGATGGCTTTTCTGGAGCTTCCGGGTCATGCTGGAAGTGATGTCATCACCCAGCCATGATGATCAGTCGCTCCGTGGTAAGTACCCACCTCCCCCCCATCTCTCACCCGTTGTCTGGCCATGCCTAGATAAACAAAGTGAAATAAATAAATGAATAAGCAAGCAAGCTCACTTTCAGGGTTTTTAAACCTCAGCTTAATCAAAAGATTACCTATAAATCCATACCATTAAACAGGCTACTGATCCCTAGCTCTTTTTCTGAGCTCCTCCTGAATGTGCCAGATTGATAGTGGCAGGCTCAGATCCTCTGTGGGAGATGACGGCCTTCCTCCTGAGTGGAGATGGATGGGGAAGCCGCTGTGTAGATGGCAGAGATGTTCCATCACCCTTTCCCTGGTGCCAGATTTGACGGAGGATGGCTTTGCCTTTCTGCTTCCCACCCATGGCTAGCAGGCAGTCGGCAATCCAGCTGTTGCAGCTTCCCTGATCAACCCAACTGAGGTGTACATCAAGGTAAGCACGTGCTTATGAAAAATCTTGGCCGCTGATTCATGCACTGTCTTGATTTTTTTTCTACACTTCATGACTGGCAGTTTTGACCGTGTGAATTGACTCCGCTGAAAATCCCCGGTGTCCAGTCAACCTCAAGGTTCTCTCTACAGTGCTGTAGCCTGGATGGCCCCATTCACACATGCAAGTTAACCACTTCACCAAGGATAAACGAACGTGTGAACCAGCCCTAATGGCTCATTGTCTGTTTGCCCTGAAAAAGACCATAAACTTTGCTATATACTTAAAGGGATTTTCTTAAGGTACTTTTTTTTTAAAAAAAAAAAAAACCTCAAACCCCCTCATTTTTCACTTTGCCCCATTTTAACCAAAATTTAATTGCTGCTTTTACTCAAATTTGCTCTAGAACAAAATTAGAGTCCAATGGCACCTTTGCGCTGATGTGCGACGCGCTTTGTGAACACACCAAATTCAGCAGTCAAAATTAAACGACAAGGTAACCAAGTGGGTGGAGATTTTGTACGATTCTGGAATGGACAGTCCATGGAAAGAGCGTCAACAACTCTGTGGTAGCCCGAAGAGAAGAATCCCAGCAATAAAGCAAACTTGTGCCCTCTAGTGGGGATGGCAGGCAATGCATTGTCCTCCTCCCTTTCCCCCTCCTCGCCCTCCCTTCCCATTTGATTCAGTGTTACTTCTCAAGAATCCAGTTTCTGCCATTATTAGTCATGCCCGGCACAAGAGAAGAACTCCTCAAAGTGCAGCACAGAGAAACCAGAACCAAAGTGGACAAGCCACTATTAACATGCAGTTCAGCTCCACATGTACAACGCTATTAAGATGCTAGGCTGAAATCTGGAAACTTCTGCTCAATAAAGACCAGAGGTTTCCAGGATCTTCTCTGAAACCTTGAAGCTTGCACCATTGGCTTGGGGTGTGTGCGTGTGTTGAGGTCAAGATTTGCAGAATGCCAGATGATTCTGTAATTGATTTTATTTATTTTATTTATTACTTGTCATGGGAAGAAGAAGAGGAGGAGGAGGAGATTGGATTTATATCCCGCCCTTCACTCCCCGAAGGAGTCTCAGAGTAGTTTACAATCTCCTTTCCCTTCCCCTCCCCACAACAGATACCCTGTGAGGTAGGTGGGGCTGAGAGAGCTCTTTCGAGGACTGCTCGTGAGAGAACTTGTGACTGACCCAAAGTCACACCAGCAGCTGCATGTGGAGGAGTGGGGAATCAAACCCAGTCCTCCCAGATTGGAGTCCACGCTCCTAACCACTGCACCAAACTTATGCTATTCTTTAGTTCTTTTTGACCATTTCTTCCATGCTTCTAAAGTCCAATGAGTTACTGAATGTCCAATCACATTGAGTGTAATCCACTTTGAGTCCCTGTGAGAGGGGCAGACTATATATAACGTAAATAAATAAAAATAAATGTAGGGTAATTACATCATGATAACCTGACCTGGATAGCCCAGGCTAGCCCGAACTCATCCGATCTCAGAAGTTAAGCAGGGTCCTCCCTGGTTAGGATTTGGATGGGAGATCATCAAGGAAGTCCAGGGTGGCTATGCAAAGGCAGGCAATGGCAAACCATCTCTTGCCTTGAAAAGATTATCATCTGCTGGCAGACAGCCTGGCTGAAACAGGAAAATGTCCACGTCAGGTGGACCTCCTGTGGCAGTGAGCTCCATGTGTTAAGCACTCTTTGGGTGAAGAAGGACTTCCTCTTATCTATTCTAACCCGACTGCTCAGCCATTTCATGGAGTGCCCACGAGTTCTTGTATTGTGAGCAGTGTTCCCTCTAAGCTGAGTTAGAGTGAGCTAGCTCACAGTTTTTTAGCCTCCAGCTCACACATTTTTGTCTCAGCTCAGGAGGGATGGCTCCAGAGCAAACTAATTTATGCAGGAGCCAAATCGCTCGCTCACAACTTTAATGCCAGTAGCTCACAAAGTAGAATTTTTGCTCACGAGACTCCACAGCTTAGAGGGAACATTGATTGTGAGAAAGGGAGAAAAGTCCTTCTTTCTCGACCTGCTCTATCCCATGCATAATCTTGTAAACCTCAATCAGGTTTATAAGTTTATAATAAGTTTATACACATGCGTACACACACACACATGCACATATGAAAAATACAAAAAAAAATACCCCCCCCCCAAAAAAGTAGCAGCCGACTTATGGTGACGCTGGAGGGTTTTCAAGGCAAAAGATGTTCAGAGGTGGTTTGCCCTTGCCTGCCTCTGCGGAGCGACCCTGGGCTGACCTGGATTAACTTCTGCAATCTGATGAGAAAGGGCTGGCCCGAACTCGTGATGGTCACCGTCAATGGTTTCATCCCAGAATTTCCCATCCAAAGTTTCTAGCTACAAGCCTGCATCCCAGGTGTTTTGTGCAAAGATAATACCAGAACATACCTCTATCTAAATCTGCTTGCCTGTTTGCTGTAAGAAATGAAATCGAGCAATCTTAATTTTCTTGTATTAAAACACACACACACACACAAATTAATAGGGCAAAACGCTCACCAAGGATTGAGGGGCACTCCTTTTGATCAAGACCACCTTTTCTACCAGCAATTAATTTGCTACCAAGGACATTAAATAGCACACAGATTGCATTAGAACCGGGAGCAAAGCGATCACGCAGTGCACGGAGGGATTTTTGGTTTTTCGCATGGTTCGGGCAATTGTCACCCACTTGTGACCTTTAAAAATGGCTCTTCAGCAGACCGTGCCTGTCACTCTGAATTGTGCGCTCAGCTGGTGATGTGAACGAGGAAAAGACCATCGGAACTGATCGTCTCCTTAACAGAAAGGGCTTCATCTTTCAAAGCCCTGAGAGGGCCACCTTCTGTACAATGCAAGTTATATTCCCAAAACCTAATTAGACAAAGCGATGGCATTCCCAGTAGTAATGTATGGCTGTGAGAGTTGGACCATAAGGAAGGCTGAGCGCCAAAGAACAGATGCTTTTGAATTATGGTGCTGGAGAAGACTCTTGAGAGTCCCTTGGACAGCAAGGAGATCGAATCAGTCAATCCTAAAATAAATCAACCCTGACTGTTCCCTGGAAGGCCAGAGACTGAAGCTGAAGCTCAAATACTTTGGCCACCAAATGAAAAGGAAACACTCACTGGAGAAGACCCTGATGCTGGGAAAGATTAAAGGTCAAAGAAGAAGAAGGGGACGGCAGAGGATGAGATGGTTAGACAGTGTTATCGATGCAAAGAACATGAAACTAAGCAAACTCCGGAGGACGGCGGAGGACAGGAGGGCCTGGCGTGATGTGGTTCAGGGAGTTACGAAGAGTCGGACTCGACTGTGTGACTGAACTACAACAACAGAACTGAGTCCAGTAGCACGGTGGAGACCAACCAGATTTTCAAGGTATAGGCTTTCAAGACTCTAAAGAGACTTCTGTTACTAAAAAAAAAAAGGCACTTCTCCTGGCAACGATTGGCTTGTCCATCTGCAAAGCTGGATTCGGGAGTACCCCTAGGTGGAGTCCACTCTTCTCAGAGTTATTCCAGTCCCACTTGCGACATCCAATAAGAGAAACTTCCACTGTAAGTCCAAGTGTTTTCTCCATAGTAATTAAGGTAGAAGGACATCCGGATCTCATCAGATCTCAAAAGCTAAGCAGGGTTGGCCCTGGTTAGTACTTGGATGGGAGACCTCCAAGGAAGACTCTGTAGAGCAGCGGTTCTCAACCTGTGGATCGCGACCCCTTTGGGGGTTGAACAACCCTTTCACAGGGGTCGCCTAAGACCATCGGAAAACACAAATTTTCGATGGTCTTATGATAGCAACAAAAATAATTTTATAGTTGGGGGTCACCACAACATGAGGAACTGTGTTAAAGGGTCGTGGCATTGAAGGTTGAGAACCACTGTTGTAGAGGAAGACAATGGGAAACCATCTCTGGTCACCTCTTGCCTTGAAAACCCCATGGTTTTCCATCAGTTGACTGCACCGTTAAGTCGATTTCAGCTCGACAGCACTTCACATGGCTGCTTTATGTGTTGCTTGTCCGGAACCAAAGACTAGGCACACAGAAGATTACACAACATGAAAAGTGAGAGATCAGATGTTGTCGAGATTCCGTAACTACACAGATGTTTAATATTCATGATCCTGCCTTGAGCTCCTTGGTGGAACAGAGGGGGAAATGTAATAAAGATATTTTAATATTTTATCATAATCTGACCAAACAGGCTTCCTCGAGAAGTGGTGGGCTCTCCTTCTTGGGAGGTTTTTTAGACAGAGGCTAGATGGTCATCTGTCAGCAATGCGGATTCTGTGAACTTAGGTATAGATCATGCGAGGGAGGGCAGGAAGGGTTGCCTCAGTGCTGAGTTCTCGTGGCGCTTTCTTACACACCCAGGGAAATGCCGATTGCCACTTTGGGGGTTAGGAAGCAATTTTTCTCCGAGGATCCTGGAGGTTTTTTGTCATCTTCTGGGCATGGAACAGGGGTCACTGGGGGTTGTGAATTTCCTGCACTGTGCAGGGGGTTGGGCTAGATGTTCCTGGAGATCCCTTCCCACACTTTCTATGATTCTATGAATTCATGTCAAAGTGATTTGTTTTGTTATCATTCTCTTTGCACGCTACACTGAATATTGGGGCAGGTGGAAGAGTAAAGTGGAGTTCGAATACTTTAATTAATTAATTAAAAAAAACTTTTTAGCGCGTCCAAGCAGTATTGACCTCCTATCATCTTTTTAAAAGTGACGTCTGACCAGGCGACTGAGATCACTTGACACGCTACTGGCTTTTTGTTGCCTTCCGAACTCTAAACTGCAAAATCAGATTTCAGCACCTACATCGGCCCGTCTTCTCATCAGCCAAAAGGAGGAGGTTTTTTTTAAAAAAAACCCGGAAGCGCTCCTATGCTTTCTCCCTGCCATCAAGAAGCAGCCAGCGGTGGTGGGCAAGTCAGAGTGGAAGAAGCCGTCACACGGAGCAGAATCGCTTCCTGGGTCTCCGCGGGATTATTCTGAAGTCGGGCGAAGGTGACGTGCTCCTCTGCGGTGCTGCCGAGGGGATGCTTTGGGAGTCACTCTTCTCGCTCTTCATCTGCTGATGGGCCCCCGGGTAGCGAAGGAAATATTACTTCCCTTGACATAAATAACCTCCAGTAAGTGAGTGAATTCCCCCATGGCGCCTCGATTATAGGGACGGGGTTGCCAGAGCCCTGCCCCGCTCAGCTCCTTCGACAATCTGAAGCACAGTTATTAGTGGGAAAGAGGGGGAGGAAGGCCGATTGATTGCAGTGGGATTTACTTACAAGTGAAGGATCAGGCTGCCGAAGGGGAGAAACAAATGAGACGAACCTTTCTGCGAGGGCCTGTGTGACTGGAGTCGCCAATGAGCAGCATAATCAAGACTGCCAGTGCAGAGCTGGAATAACTGGGGTCGACCACTCCGTTGATCCAGGGCAATCACTGGGGTCTCGGTAGCGGAACCAAGGCCCTGGCCCATAGCGACGGTGGGGCTATTGGGGCTCCGCCCCCTTCCTTAAAGGACCCCTTCCTTCTTCCCAAAAGCATTAAAAGGGCAGAGGTGGCAACCCCCATTAAACAGAGAGGTCTGTTACTGTCATACACAGTTTGGTTTGTGTTGTGTATTGGGTTTGATGCATAGTGAAGACAGACGCTGAGTGATTAGCAGCTCATACTTTACTGACACACAACGCCACAACAAACAAACGGTTGAATGACCAACTATATACAGTCCCTGGGTGCCACCCACAGGTCCCATTGGTGGGTTTGAACTTCCCGCCACAGTTCCTATAGGTGCTGACTTGGAGTCTCAGGATCCTAGTCCCCATTGTTCTTTTGGAGCCAAGCTCTGGTCACATACCAGTTTGCCAGCCCTAGCTTTGGAAATTCCTGGTGATTTGGAGGCAGAGAAACCCAGGCCCCACCAGAAGAGTGTCAAACCAATACTGAATGTCAGGCTTTTCAGTTGGGGATGTTTCTGGATCTACAGGCATTAGGAAGAAGGGGCCATTGATCCAGTGACTGTTAACTATGCAGCTAGCCAGTAATGAGGGAGGCCTGTCGTAACAGTGACAACGGAGGGAAAATGTGACTCAGCATGGAGCAAAGAGGACTGCAAACAGACATCCACTCCTGTGGCCTTTTTGCAACACGGTCCCAGCGGCTGGATCAGGGGGAGGAGCCACATATGCCCTGCCAACCGGGAAGCACCGTCCTGAAACCAGTACTGAATCAGCTCACCCAGCTAGGGTTGCCAGGGAAATACCTGCAGATTTTGAGGGTGGAGCCTGGAGAGGGTGGGGTTTGGGGACAAGAAGAGGAGGAGGAGGAGATTGGATTGATACCCTGCCCTTCACTCGGAGTCTCAGAGCGATTTACAATCTCATTTCCCTTCCCCTCCCCACAACAGACACCCTCTGAGCAGTGTTCCCTCTAAGCTGAGTTAGTGTGAGCTAGCTCACAGTTTTTTAGACTCCGGCTCACACATATTTGCCTTAGCTCAGGAAGGGATGGCTCCAGAGCAAACTAATTTATGCAGTAGCCAAACTGCTTGCTCACAACTTTAGTGCCAGTAGCTCACAAAGTTGAATTTTTGCTCACAAGACTCCACAGTTTAGAGGGAACATTGTCTGTGAGGTAGGAGGGGCTGAGAGAACTCTTAGAGAACTGCCCTTGAGAAAACAGCTCTGGGAGAACTTGTGACTGACCCGAGGTCACTCCAGCAGCTGCAAGTGGAGGAGTGGGGAATCAAACCCGATTCTCCCAGATTAGAGTCCGCACTCTTAACCACGACACCAAACTTGGGGAGGGGAAGATCCTCAGCAGGGTAAAATGCCATAGAGTCCACCTTCCAGAACGGACATTTTCTCCAGGAGGTCTTGTCTGGAGACCAGTTGTAATTCCAGGAGATCTCCAGCCACCATCTGGATGTTTAGCAACAAACACATGGGAAACATGGCAAGGGTTGAGTAATCGTAGGAAAACACTTTGTTCAAACGAAACACACGATATTGATATGCTACTACGCCGTCATATATTCGTCTAAATCATATACCTAAATATACAATCAAAACCCTAGTGTATCTTATTAATTATATACTGTTCTTTAGGTTTTTGTTATCGATGTACTATAATTAATAAGATACACTAGGGCCTTTATTGTATATTTAAGTATATGATTGAAACGAATATATGAAGGCATAGCAGCATATCAGCATTGTGTGTTTTGTTTCAGCACGGTGTTTTTCTACGTTTACTCACCCATCTGGAGGGTGGCATGCCTAACCAAAGGATATGGGACATCACATTGCTTGAGTTCGGCCATTCGCTTTCTCCCACCCTCGGCCACATACAGGATGCATAAAAAGGTAAAGGTAAAGGTTTCCCTTGCTCGAAAGCCAGTCGAGTCCGACTCTAGGGTTGCGGTGCTCATCTCCGTTTCAAAGCCGAAGAGCCAGCGCTGTCCGAAGATGTTTCCGTGGTCATGTGGCCGGCATGACTAAAAGCCAAGGCGCACGGAACGCTGTTATCTTCCCACCGAAGTGGTACCTATTTATCTACTTGCAATTTCTTGCTTTCGAACTGCTAGGTTGGCAGGAGCTGGAACTAGAGACGGGAGCTCACTCCGTCATGCGGCACACCCGGGTCTCGAACTGCTGCACTACCGACCTTCCACAGCCTGCAGTTCAGCATCTTAGCCACTTGGGACACCGCAGCTCCTAATAGGATGCATACTCGGCGGATAAAGGATGAACTGTACCCAGACGCCTGGTTCAGACCAAAATACACCCCTGGGTTGTGTTGCATAATGACCACATTTAAAGTCAGTGGGAACAGCCACAATCAGAAGTGTGAGAATAAACTTGCGGCCAGCTCTCCGCCTTCCAGAAATCTAAAGGGGCGAATCGTACCAACTGTTCGCTCAAGGCGGCTCCGTATTTACCCTTCCCCCCACCCATTCCCGTTGCCTATCTAGTCAAGAGTTCATCTGACAGCCGGGGAGAGCTTCTCCCTCCCTGCAGCCGTCGCTTCGGTTCCTAACAGATGGCCTGTAATAAGTAAATTGAAAAGTGCAAATAAGGTTAAAACAATTTTTCGTTATTGAATATCATTAACTTCAAGGCTGCCCACTTTAAAATGCTAATGAAGCCTCCCGTCTCTTTCCCGGGGTCCTGGCAGAGACAAATGGCTGCGGAGTAAATTAATCTTGTTTGCAAAGGACCGGCCCGGGAGGAAGTTGACGGATGGATCTTCTTCCCCCACCCCCCTCCCAAGGTTACGCAAAACATTTTTGAAACCTTCCACAATCTGCGCTGCTCGTACTAATTAATCCCATTTCTGAAACTATAAAGAGGGTCAACGACAGTGTTACGGAGCAAGGTGATGTGGGTTCAGTAGCTATCTGCATCCCTTGCTGAGTTCGACCTTTGGTAACCATGTCCAATTATGCTTTGGGCGAGCCCGGGGCCAAGAGACCAAGGCAAGCCACCCAGGAAGCAGGCAGTAACCTCGTGGTCCAACCTCATGCTTCCGATCAAGGCTTTATGACCACAAAGAGGACAGTGCGGTGAGGGCGTTGAACGTATGGCAGGAGATCCAGGGTACATTTATCTGCCGGGTCATGCAACTGACTTGGGGGTACGTGAGACGGGGATGAAAGCAAGGAGGTACCATTTAGCACAGAGCACCGGTAAGGATGTGGCCAAAGCCTCCCATCTTCTGCTTCTTGCTCCTGGAGAGGGAGAGACAGAGAGAGGGAGAAGAGAAGAAGAAGAAGAAGAAGAGATTGGATTTATACCCCGCCCTTCACTACCCAAAGGTGTCTCAGAGCGGCTTACAAACTCCTTTCCCTCCCCCTCCCCACAACAGACACCCTGTGAGGTGGGTGGGGCTGAGAGAGCTCTGACACAAACTACTCTTTTTCAAGGACAGCTCTTATCAGAACTATGGCTTGCCCAAGGTCATCCAGCCAGGTGCAAGTGGAGGAGCGGGGAATCAAACCCGGTTCTCCCAGATTAGAGTCCGCACACTTAACCACCACACCAAACTGGTTCTCAGAGGGAGAGGTCGGAGGGTTTTTTGCTGTTAAGTTGCAGCCAGCTTTCTGGCAAACTTGTAGGGCTTCCAAGACAAGAGACTAATAGAGGCGGTTTGCCATTGCCTGCCTCTGCATAGCAACCCTGGAATTCCGTGGTGGTCCCCCATCCAAGTGCTAACCAGGGCCGATACTGCTTAGCTTACAAGATCTGATGAGAGTGGGCTAGCCAGAGCCATCCAGGTCAAGGCAAGAGACTAAATGGTTTGTCATTGCCTGCCTCTGCATAGCAACCCAGGAAGTCCTCAGTGGTATCCCATCCAAGTACTAATCAGGGCATGTTCATTTAAAATAGATCATGCTCAGAAGCAGCCGCTGAAGCCCTCTCCCCTTTGGCTGCCCACAGCTGGCAAATGGCTGGTTTTGGAGCTACACTGGAACCGCACATACACCCAAGGCGACTGGATAGTGTCTGCCTTATCTGTGAACTGGCCTCAAGTAAGAACACCAGAAGAGCCCTGCTGAATCAGACCAGTGGTCCATCTAGTCCAGCATCCTGTCTCACGCAGCGGCCAACCAGTTCCTCTGGAGGGCCAACAACAGGGCATGGAGGCAAAGGCCTTCCCCTGATAAGAACATCAGAAGAGGACTGCTGGATCAGACCTGTGGGTCCAACCAGTCCAGCATCCTGTCTCACACAGCGGCCAACCAGTTCCTCTGGACAGCCAGCTACAGGACATAGAGGCTTTCCCCTGATCAGAACATAAGAAGAGCCCTGCTGGATCACAGCATAGAAGCTGAGGCCTTTCCCTGATAAGAACATAAGATGAGCCCTGCTGGATCAGACCAGTGGTCCATCTAGTCCAGCCTCCTGTCTCACACAGCAGCCAAGCAGTTCCTCTGGAGGGCCAACAACAGGGCATAGAGGTCGAGGACTTCCCCTGAGAACATCAGAAGAGCCCTGCTGGATCAGACCAGTGAGGGTCCATCTAGTCCAGCCTCCTGTCTCACACAGCAGCCAACCAGTTCCTCTGGAGGGCCAACAACAGGGCATAGAGGCCGAGGCCTTCTCCTGATAAGAACATCAGAAGAGCCCTGCTGGATCAGACCAGTGGTCCATCTAGTCCAGCCTCCTGTCTCACACAGCCGCCAACCAGTTCCTCTGGAAGGCCAACAACAGGGCATGGAGGGCGAGGACTTCCCCTGAGAACTTCAGAAGAGCCCTGCTGGATCAGACCAGTGAGGGTCCATCTAGTCCAGCCTCCTGTCTCACACAGCAGCCAACCAGTTCCTCTGGAGGGCCAACAACAGGGCATAGAGGCCGAGGCCTTCTCCTGATAAGAACATCAGAAGAGCCCTGCTGGATCAGACCAGTGGTCCATCTAGTCCAGCCTCCTGTCTCACACAGCAGCCAACCAGTTCCTCTGGAAGGCCAACAACAGGGCATGGAGGGCGAGGACTTCCCCTGAGAACTTCAGAAGAGCCCTGCTGGATCAGACCAGTGAGGGTCCATCTAGTCCAGCCTCCTGTCTCACACAGCAGCCAACCAGTTCCTCTGGAGGGCCAACAACAGGGCATAGAGGCCGAGGCCTTTCCCTGATAAGAACATCAGAAGAGCCCTGCTGGATCAGACCAGTGGTCCATCTAGTCCAGCCTCCTGTCTCACACAGCAGCCAACCAGTTCCTCTGGAAGGCCAACAACAGGGCATGGAGGGCGAGGACTTCCCCTGAGAACGTCAGAAGAGCCCTGCTGGATCAGACCAGTGAGGGTCCATCTAGTCCAGCCTCCTGCCTCACACAGTGGCCAGCCACTTCCTCTGGAGGGCCAACAACAACAGGGCATAGAGGCCGAGGCCTTCCCCTGATGTTGCCTCCCGACTCTGGGATTCAGAGGTTTAGTGCCTCTGAACGTGGAGGTGCCCCTCACTCACCATGGCTAGTAGCCACTGACAGACCTCTCCTCCATGGATCTATCTATTAAGACTTATTTAATAGGGCTGATGTCGGAGTCACCCCAAAAGACATTCAGAGGCAGGCAGGGCTGATGAATGAGGACCTCAAGACCCCTGAAGTCCAGAGGGTCACCTCTGTTATGATGCCTCGCGGGTCTACCATTTGGCATTCTGGCCTCACAGCTCCAGCTCACAGCTCAAAGTCAGTCGAGTACTCTGCGTGGGGCTTGAAAGAAATCAAAGCCAGAACACACTGGGTCAATACCAAAAAGAGGCGCTTTCTGCAAGGATGCTGTATTGATCCGTGCAAACTCAATTATGTTTCTAGAGGAATGAACTGTAAGCAAAAGGAATGGAGAATCCAAGTTCCCCGAGCCAACAGCAGGCACCCTTTTCTTTTGGCTCCAAGGGAGGGCTGAACACACACCCCCCCCCGTAACCGGATCGGATGAAATTGCATGAGCCAGCACGGTTCAGCCGATGACATTGGGAGGCAACTCTTCCCTGCCCAAATAATGGCTTTTCTCCACTAGGACAAGGATGGCCGCGACAACAATAATCAATGTCACATCAAGGGGAAACGGAGACAACAGACTGTGGGCATTCAAGGACAACTCCCTTGATCAAGGGAAGCGTTTCTCTAGAAAAAGTGCTCCTTCCATCGAGCTGTTCCGGACAGAATTCTGACAAGCAAACAAAAAAATCGGCTCTGAAGGCTGGAGCAGGGAGAGGCCCTGTTTGGGCCACGGAGCCCGGACAGCAGCGTGCAGGAAATATAGGCAATGACGACGACACTGCAAGCTGCCCCGTAGCTATGGTGGGGCTACTAGGGGCCTGGCCCATAGCTAACATGGGGCCCACGGGGCCTGGCCCCCTAGTGTTTCCTCTGGGCCCCCTCCCTCTTGGGCTGCCCCCAAAGTGCTCCAACTTACCACCTGCATTGTACTTTCATTTAATTGGCTGGCGGACCCCCTGGGGCCCCACCCCCCAAATCCCCTTGCTACGGGGCTGCTAGGGGCCCTGCCCCCTTCCTTAAAGGGCCCCCCACTTCCTCCCAAGAGCATTTAAAGGGATCTTTTACATGCTTTTGAGTAGAAGCAGGGGTGGCGTGAGCCCCACTCCCTCCCCTCCTGCAAAATTTAAAGGGCCCTTCAGCTGATCGGCAGGGAGCTCATGGCCCACCAAACAGCTGGAGGGCCCTTTAAATCTTGCAGGAGGGGAGGGAGATGGTCGGACGCCACCCCCGTTTCTTCTCAAAAGCATTTAAAGGATCCCTTTAAATGCTTTTGAGAAGGAGCGGGGAGGGCCATGCATGCTTGTACTCCAAGCTGCACATCACACACACCCATTATGGCAAATAATGCCCCCCCCCCGAAAGATTTTTGCTCCACAAGCCACAGAATCCTGGCTATGGGCCTGACTGCAAGTCAAGAACCTTTCGCTCACAAACTTCAGTCACTGCCAATGCTCCCTCTAAGCTGTGGGGTCTTGTGAGCAAAAATTCTGCTTTGTGAGCTACTGGCATGAAAGTGGTGAGCGAGTGAGTTGGCTACTGGATAAATTTGTTTGCTCTGGAGCCATCCTTCCTGAGCGAAGACCAAAAGGTGTGAGCTGGAGGCTAAAAAACTGTGAGCTAGCTCACACTGACTCAGCTTAGAGGGAACACACTACTGCATTCGAAGGTTAAAATCTCAAGTCACAAACTGTGCTCATATACTGACAGCATTGCGAAGTGGCCCTTTTGGCTGAGAGGGGCTCTTCAGGGGAGGGGCCATGGCTCAGTGATAGAGCACACGTTTTGCATGCAGAAGGTCCTGGGTTCAATCCCGGGCATCTCCAGTTAAAAGGATCAAGGCAGCAGGTGATGTGAAAGTCCTCTGCCGGAGACCCTGGAGAGGTTCTGCCCGTCTGCGTAGACAGTACTGACTTTGATGGACCAATGGGAGGACTGAGTATAAGGCAGACTCATATGTTCACGAGCCGAAAGGGTTACCCCATGTTTGCCCACACCCGGCATCCCCACAGAGTCGAACCTTGGGCATTCACTGTTCTATAAGCAATTACTGGCAACGGGATTTTCCTGTGTGGACAAGACAATCCAGTTGCCAGGGATTGCTGAAGAACAACAACAGCACACTATCCTGGTATGGCACAAATACCTGCTCTATCATCAGTAATGTTTCGTGGCTGGACAAGGTTATGCCTGTGTTGGCACTCTTCAGATTTCAGTTCTGTCCCCCAGATCTGTTGAAGTTAAAGCCCTGCATGAAGGAGGAGCTTTGGCTCATTGGCAGAACATCTGCCTTGTGTGCAGAAGGTCCCGGGTTCAATCCCTGGCATCTCCAGTTTAAAAGGATCAGGTGGGAGGGGATGTGTCCAACCTGTGCCTGAGACCCCAGAGAGCCACGGTGGGTCACAGGAGGCAGGACTGGCTTGGATAGACTAGGGTTGCCAGGTCTGGGTTGGAAAATACCTGGAGACTTTGGGGGTGGAGCCAGGAAAGGGTGGGGTTTGGGGAGAGGAGGGGCCTCGGCATAGTACAATGCCACGGAGTCCACCCTTCAAAGCAGCCATTTTCTCCAGGGGAGCTGATCCCTGTCAGCTGGAGATCAGTTGTCAAAGTGGGAGATCTCCAAGCCCCACCTGGAGGCTGGCAACCCTAGGATAGATCAACAGGTTGACTCAGGTTATGCCTCATGTGTTCACACATATACATGGACAATGAGATATTTTAATCGTGTTTTTTTTAATATGGATAATTTTATGGGTGTCATTTTAAATTTTTTCTTGTTTTCGCTTTGTGGATCACCTCATGCAGGCCTCGGGAGCCTACCAAAATTTTCTAAATAAGTCAATCCCATAGCCCAGGGGTCCCAATTTTTTTGAACCTGCTCTTTTGAAATTCTGACACAGCGTGGCAAGCACACACACAAAATGGCTGCCATGGGAAGTGGAGTCAGCCACAAAATGGCTGCTGCAGCTTACATTCAAGCCACAAAATGAAGATGCCCTGTGCTGTTGTAGCAGCGGATGCCAAAGCAAGCAGAAGAGATTGGATTTATACCCCACCCCACCCAGCAAGGAGGTACCATTTAGCACAGAGCACCGGTAAGGATGTGGCCAAAGCCTCCCATCTTCTGCTTCTTGCTCCTGGAGAGGGAGAGACAGAGAGAGGGAGAAGAGAAGAAGAAGAAGAAGAGATTGGATTTATACCCCGCCCTTCACTACCCAAAGGAGTCTCAGAGCAGCTTACAATCTCCTTCCCTTCCCCTCCCGACAACAGACACCCTGTGAGGTAGGTGGGGCTGAGAGAGCTCTTTCGAGGACTGCTCGTGAGAGAACTTGTGACTGACCCAAAGTCACACCAGCAGCTGCATGTGGAGGAGTGGGGAATCAAACCTGGTTCTTCCAGATTAGAGTCCGTGCTCCTAACCACTACACCAAACTGGCAAAGCAAATCTGCAGTCAATCAAATCTTCAATGGCCAATCAGAAGTCTTGCTGGGCAAAAACCACACCTGGCCCCTCTCACTTTCTTAAAATACCTGTCAAGGTGCCAGGAAAGGGGTCCACGGGCACCACGCTGGGGACCCCTGTCATATCATGTGGGCTGCTGTTCCACAGACTGCAACTGGAGAGGTTCATTTTGAGCTGTTCGGTAGGACAACTTGCTGCAGGGATAACTGTAATTTTTAAAAAAACCAATATTTGACGGGGGGCTTCCGGCGGCAGGGATCCAACATGGCCACCTAATCCCGCAGCTCTGACTAACCCTCCGAGCCTCTCAGCAAAAACAGCGATCTGACTCATAGAACTGCATCTAACCTTATGGAGACTGAAACAGATACCTCTGGGCATCTTGGCAAACCGAAATTGAAAAAAATCCAGACAACGATTGCCTTTCAACCTTCGACTACAAAATCGGGCCTGAATCATATCAACAGGAGCAATATGGCGTCCGGAGGCGAAGACCAAATTAACCCTGAAGCTCCGGTGACGCATGCTACATTATCCAAAACAATAGCTAGCTTGGAGAGATCCATTCTAGAAAACATGTCGACATTTTTTAAACCCTTTTACGCGCAGATGGAAGACATGCAAAAATAAATAAAAGAAACAAAAACACTGGCCACCAACGCGATGAATGCTAGCGCAGCCATTCAAAACGAAATCCAACAGTTGCAGCAATTGGAAGACGTCCTGGCAGAAAAAGCGATAAAAACCGATATGTCCCTCCGCCAAAACAACCTGAAGATGAGGGGACTAGATGAAAAAATAGGAAAACAAGAAGACCTAGTGGAGATCCTATCCAAATGGCTGATAAAAGAGGTACCCCCAACGGGAAATATATCCCCAATAATTACAAAGGCATATAGACCGGGTCCAACCTCCTTGCTAAAAACGAGACCATCACAGGACGTCATTTTAACCTTTTTAGACATTTGCTATCGCAAAGCAATACTTTTTAAAGCCAGACAGAATGGCCACCTCACTCTCAGCAATAAGAAAATTGAAGTCCATCCGGGCCTTCCTAAAGAGGCGCTTAAAGGAGAGAACTCGAACCGCTAACATTGAGACTAGCAGAAGAAGATATCTGGTATGTTTGGGCCACTCCACTGATCCTACAATTCACGTACCACGGAAAAACTTACAGAATCTCCAACAAGGATGACGGATTCAAGATATTCAGCTCCCTCGACCTGATCACCCAGATGGAACTCTCGAGACAATCTTTGAAAAGGAAAATACGATCGTCCACTCCAACACCTCCAGGAACGCCAGATAACCAAGAGGAAGAAATTTGAACTTTTCCAGCGTTATGCCTAAGTATCAGTTTTAGTTATATGCAGGCTCCGCCATTTTGTATTACAATGCTAAACAAATGCTCAGGCGCCATTTTCCTAACACGTACCATACTCACTCTTAGCTTCAAGCCTCGTTAAAAGTTAATATGTTTAAGTCCTTCGGGCGTTTTGCATTTAACAAAATAGATTAAAGTATACAGAAGGAATGTTCATATGCTGCAGTTAATTAAGTTTATACTTGAATATGTTTATTTAAAAATCGGGGGGGGGGGTTGGAAAATGCGTGCTCAGCCAACCCATTCAGAAAGTTAAGGACTCTCACTCAAACCTGCTGGAGCTTCGAAGTACAACAAGAACTCCGGCCTTCTGCAGAGATAAAACTTTGCAGAAGTATTAGAGTCCAAATACTACTTATATTGTGTTTAAATTGCACGATTTTATATTTACTAGCCTTTAAAAAAATTATAATCTTATAGCATCAAGACTGATTGTTTTTAGGTGTGTAAACAAAATCAAGTTTAGTAGTGAGAGTAATTGTTGTCTTATCCAGAATTAATTAATTCATCCTACAGTTTAATCAATTATATAATATTTATTAAGTACTGATTATTGTTAATTGCTTAAAGAATTTTAGCCCATCAACTATACAAAAGATTTAATCACTTTATTCCAAAGGAGATACTTTATTTTATAACTCCAAAGCTCCTCAGCAAGAAAATAATTACTGTATTTCTAACATTTTTATTTCCTTTTAATAACTAGACATTCAAAACTCTATAACCTATTAGAGTAATAATATAACAGCGAAATAGACAGTGTATTTTAGAGTGTCTAAAACATTCCTTCCAATTTCATAACTGGATCATATAGCAAATTTGCAAGTCATAACCTACAATATTGTACTTGGTAACCTACTTACGGGGTGGGCGGTGGCTCAAGTGGTTAAGACGCTGAACTGCAGGCTGTAGAAGGTCAGTAGGTCAGCAGTTCGAGACCCGGGTGCCGCAAGACGGAGTGAGCTCCCATCTCTAGTTCCGGCTTCTGCCAACCTAGCAGTTCGAAAGCAAGAAATTGCAAGTAGATAAATAGGTACCACTTTGGTGGGAAGGTAACAGCGTTCCGTGCACCTTGGTTAGTCATGCCGGCCACATGACCACGGAAACGTCTTCGGACAGTGCTGGCTCTTCGGCTTTGAAACGGAGATGAGCACCGTAACCCTAGAGTCGGATTCGACTGGCTTTCGAGCAAGGGAACCTTTACCTTTTTAACCTACTTACACTCCATAACAACACCCTCTGGGTTTAGAATCAGTCTGTTTTAGATAAAATCCAACATCTTGACTTGTACTGTATTGACAGCTTTTTAATCTCTACGCTTTTTAACCCTATCTATAGAGCAACATAAAAGGAGCAAGGATCGATCCTGACGGCCACAATCAAAATACTTTCGTACAACGTGCGAGGCCTGAACAACATCATTAAACGTAAGCGAATCCAGAGTCAAATTGGTAAACTGAATCCGGACATTTTATTTCTACAGGAGACCCATATCAGAGATGACAAAACCCCTCTGTTCAAAACAAAAAAAATCCCAGCATCAATTTATGGCAAAAGGTTCTTCAAAATCTCGGGGCACAGCTATTCTAATAACAAAATATGTACATTTTGTGCATCAAAAATCATTAGCAGACCCAAATGGGAGATATATTTTTATACAAGGTACCCTAAACAATATACCAGTAACGCTAGCCTCACTATATGCCCCAAACACAGAACAGTTAGAATTCCTAGACCACACCTTACAACTATTAGATAACTTCAAGGTGGGGGACTTGATTATCGGAGGTGATCTCAATCCTCCTTCCAACGCAACATAGGTAGAAGGGGACCAACAACCACGAAACTAACAGACATTTTATCCTCCCACAACCTAGTAGACATCTGGAGACATCTGCACCCTACAGAAAGGGATTATACATTTTACTCAACACATCATAAATCCTATACTCGCACTGACTATATCTTAGTCAACTCATCCCTAGTGAACCAAACCTATTCACGTGTAATTACGGCGTTAAAAGACACCCAAGGAAAACTACATCATGACACAAAAACAATTTCCCAGATTTTTCTGAGTTTTTACAAAAAACTATACAGCTCATCAATAGAGAATCCTAATATCATTGACACGTTTTTCCAATCGAACTCTCTCTCTACATTACATGATTCACACCAGGCCACAATGGAAGCACCTATCACGCCTCAAGAAGTCAGGCAAGCTATTAAGGATCTTAAATCTGCTAAAGCTCCCAGCCCAGACGGCTACACGCCAGAATTCTACAAACAATTCGTTTCAATTCTGGCTCACTCCTAGCTAACACTTGCAACCATATACTAGACACTGGTATTCTTCCTCCCTCATGGAACGAAGCCTCAATTATAGTAATACCAAAACAAGACAAAGACCCAC
>NW_015173681.1:612554-615469 GCF_001447785.1 Gekko japonicus | reverse complement strand
CTCTCGGATAACCTTGCACGCTTTGATAAAATTCCTGCTCCTTCTTCTTTTATCACTGTTATGTCCCCTATGATGATGATAATAATAATAATGATGATGATGATGATGATGATGATGATACTTTCCATTTATTAATCGCTTTCCCCAGTGGGCTCAAAGCGATGTACAGTTACTTAACATAGGCAAGGGACTAACAATGTTTGTAGGGGGATAGGGAAGACAACATATATTCATTTTAATTGCACACGCTGTCACTGCCTGGTGTAGACGTCTTCTGGCTTGGCTCCGTCGTTTTCCGCATGGCTGCTTGTTGACCAGGCTTCAGGACCCGTATGTCAATCGCCACACTGCCACCGCCTGGCCGGTACATCCACTGCAGGGATTCTTTGTAGCCGATAAGGTTTTTTGCCTTTTCCAAACCTCGACCAGAACATCCGACCGTCAGCTAACACCCTCCCACAAGGTGTTAGAATATCTAAATCAATACGAAGACACTCCCAAAGAAATTGACGCATTACAATTGTGGTAAAAAACTCTCCATAGTCACAAGTATAGACACGCAGTTGAAGTGAAAGATTGTACTACTCCATGTTATTGTAAAGCTATATGTTTAATTCATGGTTTTATGATCCATATCTTCTAAGAGGGTTCATATGTATGTCTAGCAAAATACTCTGCACAAATTGACATTACCTGTATTTCATTTGTTCAAAGATCACAAATATGTTTGTACACCTAAACTTAACAATCACACAATATGTTCAATTCTCCACAGTATGTTTATTATTCATATACTTAATAAAAATTATTGTATATATTTAAAAAACCCTGATATTTGACCAGACGGACACTTTTTTTGCTTTTAAATTGATCTGGTCTCAGACTATTACCAGAAACGATCTGCTTTCCCATTCTTTCTGTTCCATTGCAGAGGCCACGTAGCGGGTCTCTTTGGTATATGTTGTTTCTGCTTTCAAGACTGGCAATGACAGCCAGCCACTTTACAGTTAGATGTAGTGATTGCTTAATTGATCTACTGAGTTAGAGTTTAGTTTTAGAGGAAAAGAACCTCCCTGTGGGTGCCTTTATAGGCAGAAAGGTAATTGATAAATGTTATGTTACATTTGTAACAATAAATAAAAAATTACATCTAGTAACATCCGAGGAGTGACCAAACAAAGATCCTTGGTGTGAGAATAGGTGTGGAGAGAGAGAGAGACAGAGAGAGATTGTATTTATACCCTGCCCTTCACTATCCAAAGGAGTCTCAGAACAGTTTACAATATCCTTTCTCTTCCCCTCCCCCCAACAGACACCCTGTGCAGTAGGTGGGGCTGAAAGAGCTCTTTTGAGAACTGCTCCTGAGAGAACTTGTGACTGACCCAAGGTCATACCAGCAGCTGCATGTGGAGGAGTGGGGAATCAAACCCGTTTCTCCCAGATTAGAGTCCACGTTCCTAAGGTTTGATTCTCCACTCCTCCACATGCAGCTGCTGGTGTGACCTTAGGTCAATCACAACTTATTTCAGAGCTGTTCTCTCAAAAGCAGTCCTTGAAAGAGTAGAATTTTTGCTCACAATGCTCCACAGCTGAGAGACAGCATTGCCCACAATTATACTGTGGGTCCAATGGTGTGCTCCCAGGACCATTTCAAGTTGGAAAAAGGGTGCGGGGGGGGGGGAGGCTGAAGCTCCTTCTCCATGAGTGCCGCAGTTGTGAGCTGAATTGGGCACCACTCATCTAGAGTAGAACCCAGAGCTCATCTAGAGTAGAACCCAGAGTGGATGTAGGGTGGCGAACGTGGACCCAACCTGTGTTCTCCATAAAGCGTGAATTGGCTTGAGACATCTTACCTGACCCTTGGGATCAGAACTTGCAGGCACAGTCTAAGGGTGAGATCACACACACTAAATAATGCACTTTCAATCCACTTTCAATTCACTTTCCAACTGGATTTTGCCAGTTCACACTGTAAAATCCAGTTGGAAAGTACACTGAAAGTGGATTGACAGTGGATTATTTAGTGTGCACGATCGCAGCCTGAGTGTCTGTTAAGTACTAACGACACCAATGAGTGGATCATGCGTGAAGGCACCTGCAGAGAAACAGACATCAAGGGGTTGCATGCAGTGTCCCCTCTAAGCTGAGTTAGTGTGAGCTAGCTCACAGTTTTGTAGCCTCTGGCGCACACATTTCTGTCTCAGCTCAGGAAGGAGGGCTCCAGAGCAAACTCATTTATACAGCAGCCAAATCGCTTGCTCACAACTTTCATGCCAGCAGCTCACGGAGTAGAATTTTTGCTCACAAGGCTCCACAGTTTAGAGGGAGCATTAGCTGCAAGTCACAAACGTTAACTGGCTGCCTAAACGTATTACAGCCCCGGTCACACGGGCCAGATAACGCGGGGGGGGGGAGACGTGGCTATTTGCGCAGGCGCAGTTAGACCTGCCAGAACGCGATCAGACATGTCGGCGGCACACCACGGTTCCGTCCCTCAGCGCCTGCGCTTCAACAAAGACGGCCGGAAAAGCCGCGCCGGCACGATCACACGGAAGGTCGGCAGCCTGTGGCAAACCATTTGCCAGTACTTTTGTGCAGGTACTTTTTAACCACGCATTTTCGACGGGACACCACGAGTGCCCTACGCCCGTCAGATGTTGCGGTGTGATCACACCCGGAAAATCCGCCCAACATTTGTGGCTCTCCCACAGCAAATTCTGCGTGTGAACGGGGCCTACAGGTATTTTGAGAAAAGGCGCTTTGGGACAGGTGGGGCCAGGCGGGTGGAGATCCTCCTTTATAAATCGTGAAGGGAGGGGAGGGATTGAGAAACCTGGCATTAATGCCCCCAAATTAGGCAGCAGGATTCACGGATGGGGAAGAAGGAATGGCTAACAAAGCACAAGGAAAGGGGG
>NW_015173681.1:599260-612529 GCF_001447785.1 Gekko japonicus | reverse complement strand
TTGTGTGTGTTAGCATCAAGTCGTTTCCAATTCATGGTAACCCCAGGGCTATTTTTGGGCAGGAACGCACAGGAACGGAGTTCCGGCTAGCTCCCGAGTTGGCCACGCCCAGCAGGAACTCATTAGCATAATAGGCCACACCCAACAGCAGGAACTCATTAGGATTGGCTACATTAGGGGTGTGTGGCCTAGCATGCAAAGGAGTTCCTGCTCCCAAAAAAAAGCCCTGGGTTTTGACAACAAACAAGGTAAACAGAATAAGAAGCAAAAGGTGGGTGTGGCCGGATGACCACACTTTTGGTAACATGGGGGCCTAATATGCTAATGAGCTGTGCTGTCAGGCGTGTGACCTAATATGCTAATGAGTTTCTGCTGTTGGGTGTGGCCTATTATGCTAATGAGTTCCTGCTGGGCTTTTTCTACAAAAAGAGCCCTGGACCGTAACCCTATGAATGAATGACCTCCAAAACGTCTTATTGTTAACAGCCTTGCTCCGGTCTTAGGAACTGAAGGCCGTGGCCTTTTTTTTATAGAGTCCATCCATCTCAGGTTGGGTCTCGCTCTTTTCCTGCCGCCTTCAACTTTTCCTAGCATTATTGTCTTTTCCAGGGACGCTTGGCTTCTCGTCATGTGACCAAAGTAATCTCGGCTAGCAGTGCCAAACTTAGTCCAAGGCTGTAGGCAATGCTCCCTCTAAGCTGTGGAGTCTTGTGAGCAAAAATTCTGCCTTGTGAGCTACTGGGATTAAAGCGGTGAGCGAGCGATTGGGCTGCTGCATAAACCAGTTTGCTCTGGAGCCATCCTTCCTGAGCGAAGACAAAAATGTGTGAGCCAGAGGTTAAAAAAACGGTGAGCTAGCTCGCACGAACTCAGCTTAGAGGGAACACTGGGCTGAAGGCTCACTGTCGGATTCTCTGTACCCCACCCCTTTCAACTGGGTGCTTTGTCCTCACAGGGCCACTCGAGCTCTCGTGCCTCTTCCTGCCATAAGGGCCACCACCAACACACATCCGGTCCTGTCTGTAGGCTTTGCGTGATCAACTTGGATACACCTTTCTCTGCAAAGCAAAAGGAATTGTGCCTTTGGTGTGCTCGTTCCAGTGCATCAGCCAGCTAATTATTATAGGGGAGTGGTGGCACAGAGGATTTATCCTCTGGTTAGTAACATCTGAGCTGAACAGTACTGCTGTCAGTTCTAACCCCATGCTGGTGTGAGCTACCAGCCTTGTCCCTAGCTCGCTGTCCACCCAGCGGTTCGAAAGCTTCGGCGAGTAGATAAAATGGGTACCACCCCTTAGAGAGGGTGGGCACACCAAAGAACCCCCCCGGTGGGGGTGGTGTTAGCTGGCGACCGGAATGCTCAGCTCACGAGACTGTAAGCCTGAAGAAAAATCTCGTCGACTCGGAAGCCTGTAATGGGCCAGTCCGGCCAGGCGGTGGCAGTGCGGCGCTGCAAGACCTGGAGAAGCTGACGTCATCTAGCCAAGCCGAAGTGAATATGCTGACGGAATAAGTCTAACCTGCAGCTGAACAAACCCTCGCCGACTGTGAAGTGTGTGATTTAAAAAGATATATGTTGTCCTCCCTTACCCCTATAAATCATTGTTAGTCCCGCGTTGAATGAGTAACTGTAAATCGCTCAGAGCCAGCAAGCTCTGCAGGATTGAGCGATTAATAAATTGAAAGATTATTATTATTATTATTATTATTATTTATATTGATGGTCATTCGGTATGCATCACCCGCAAGTAGGCCAGACACAACGGTACACTTGCGAAATCGCCACAAGCACTCTGAAATACAGGGCAAGGAGCACATCTGCCTTTTTAAATGGCTGTCATACTGCGGGGAACAGTAACCAGGCCAGCTGCAGTTGCCTTGGGCTACAAGCTGACCAGAGAACTACCTGACTTGTGGGAGATAGATGATACCCCAACAGATACGAGACACGCTTACGTGTAGGAGGAGGAGGAGGAGAGAAGATTGGATTTATACTCCACCCTTCCCTTGGAGGCTCAGAGCAGCTTACAAACTCCTTTCCCTTCCCCTCCCCACACTGGACACACCCTGTGAGGTAGGTGGGGCTGAGAGAGCTCTTTCCAGAACTGTAGCTCTTTTCAGGTGATAAATCTGACCACTCGAAAAAGGAGGAGGAGGAGATTGGATTTATGCCCCACCTTTCACTCGGAGTCTCAGAGCAGCTTACAAACTCCTTCCCCTTCCCCTCCCCACAACAGACACCCTTTGAGGTAGGCAGGGCTGAGAGAGCTCTTTCCAGAACTGTTTTTCCAGAACTGTGGCTTGCCCATGGTCATCCAGCCAGGTGCAAGTGGAGGAGTGGGGAATCAAACCCGATTCTCCCAGATTAGAGTCTGCGCACTTAACCACTACACCAAACTGGATGTCTCATAAGGGGTGAACGTGCTACACTTTGAAGCTGCAGCACACGTGTTCCAGTCCACACATTGCACCTTTCAGACAAAAAGAGGCCGTGTGTTGTCAAACATATTGCCTGAAAAGAGTTCCTTTCCCCAAGCTGGATCTCAGACCACATCCTAAGAGTAACAGCCTGAAAGAGCGCTGCCTTCTTGAACACCTCTTGCATTTCCCATGCACAAACGTGCGCCAGGAATGCTTAAAACTGAAGAGGATTCAGTTGAGATCCAATTAGGTGTTGCTGGATCAATGGCGCCTTTCAAGACATGAGCAGCGGGGCCCTTCGCTTCAGTTTGTCAGCACTTTGAAAGCAAATCCCTTCAGAAAGCGCCAACTGGTTTGTTTCCATTTCCATGATAAAGGGCTTTAGGCAGCAAAGAAAATAATTTTTCATTGTGTCAAGCTTATTGGAGAATCAATAAACGTTTCGCAGATGGATTAGAGGTAGGTCTCGGGGACCATCACGCTAAAGGGAGCGGACGCAGCTGCCGGCTGTCTTAAGTCGACGCTTTGTATTTAAGGGCCAGAAAACTAGAATTGGTTGGGAGGGAGGGAGGAGGGTCCGTAGCGCTGTGGTAGAGTCCCTGCACTGCATCCAGAAAGTCCCAGGTTCAACCCGATTGGCCTGCCCAGGTCCCAAGGACACCAGGCTGGCTGCAACCAGCTTTCTCGGTGGCAGCTCCATACTGGTGGAATGAGCTCCCGGAAGAGATCAGGGCCCTGTGGGACCTTTTACAGTTCCACAGGGCCTGCAAGACGGAGCTCTTCCACCAGGCTTCTTAACTAGGAGCTGCCACCACCATCAATAACAACTGAAACCTGTAGAGCCTGGTCCCTGGTTGGTTACTGACAGCCTGTGCGCACCGATGATATCTGAGGAAGATCAGTGAGCTGTATACTTAAACAACTTATGGGATGCACTCATGTGGTAACGCCATTGCTAGGACATCAAATAGCATAGCTAGCCCTTTAATACTGTATTGTTTTAATGAACTGTTTTTAAATGTTTTATGGGAATTCTGATTGTTATCGCGTATTTTACCCTGTGTAAGCCGCCCTGAGCCTGCTCCGGCAGGGAAGGCGGGGTATAAATTGGAAAAATAAATAAATAAATAAGCCCCCATCCAAAGGATCTCCCGTAGGGGCAGGGTTGCCAACATCCAGGGGACACCTGGACATCTCCTGCTATTACAGTTGATCTCCAGATGACCAAGATTGGGTCCCCTGGAGAGAATGGCTGCTTTGGAGGGTGGAGCCTGTGGCATTCTACCCTGCTGAGGTCCCTCCCCTCTCTCAAACCCCTCCCTCTCCAGGTTTCGCACCCAAAACGTCCAGGTATTTCCCAACCCAGAGCTGGCAACTCTATAGAGTGGGCGCCAGGAAAGATCCTTCTCTGTTTGAGATCCCAGAGAGTTGCTTCCAGGGTGGGTAATGCTAAGCCAGATGTGCCAGCGGTCTGCCTCTGTATATAGCAGATTCATATGGTCAATGAAAAAACTCAAGGAATGCCTCAGAGGAAAGAGGCAAAATATATTCATGCTATTTGTCAGGATCAAAAGTGTTTTGAGAACTCTAATAAGGAGGGCGAGTCCCACTTCCCTACCAGCACACTGTGCTTCAGATATCCCGCAGTTTCTTTCCCCAAGTGGTCCACAGATTATTGGAAATTTCATATTCCAGAAGAAGGAGGAGGAGGAGGAGGAGATTGGATTTATACCCCGCCCTTCACTAACCAAAGGAGTCTCAGAGCAGTTTACCATCTCCTTTCCCTTCCCCTCCCCACAACAGACACCCTGTGAGGTAGGTGGGGCTGAGAGAACTCTGTCAAGGACTGCCCTTAAGAGAACTTGTGACTGACCCAAGGTCACACCGGCAGCTGCATATGGAGGAGCGGGGAATCAAACTCAGTTCTCCCAGATTACAGTCCACGCTCCTAACCGCTACACCAAACTGGCTCCTCAGCCTCATCACAGGCAACTCCTCAGCCTCATCAGAGGCCCCAGAAATCTCCAGCTAGCCAGAGCAGATGGACCTCTGCTCACAGTATCAAGCCGCTGCTCCTGCCTTAGAAAAAGACGTGCAGCTTAGCTAGCAGGGCAAATGATTGGCGAGCCAAATGTACCAGCATCAGTCCCTGCCTGTCTCCAGTCAAAAGAATCTAAGGAAGCAGAAAATGGAAAGATCCTATCTATTTGACCGATTAGGCGGTGCTGAGCAAGGTGGACATAAGAACGTAAGAGAAGCCATGTCGAATCAGGCCAATGGCCCATCCAGTCCAACACTCCGTGTCACACAGGGGCCAAGACCCAGGTGCCCTCAGGAGGTCCAGCAGCAGAACTCCAGAAGCCCTCCCACTGTGGCCCCCAAGCACCAAGAAAACAGAGCATCACTGCCCCAGACATAGTGTTTCATTTGTATGTTGTGGCTGATAGACCTCTGCTCCATATGTTCATCCAGTCCTCTTGAAGCTGTCTATGCTTGTAGACACCACCAGTTCTTGCGGCAGTGAATCCCACGTTAATTATTTCGATGCTTTAAAGATCTCCTGCCTATCACGAAACCTTTCCAGTAACTTCTACCACCCCCATCCCCATCACACACACATCCCAAAAAAACCCCAAGATTCGGAGGAGAGATGTTGCCAGTTTTCAAATGTGAAAAGATGTAAGGAAAAGGGGTAAGGAACTCCAAAGCAATCACTCTAACGAGTAACCACCAAACAGAGGATAAGATTATGGGAATGCGGGTTCGAGGTTTAGAAGATTTGCAACTTCTCCCGTGGCTGATTTGCAAAGAGTGCCGTTTATGATTTCGACAGATAAATAAGAAGATTCTTATTCCTTGGTGGCTTGCGGGAGGGAAGGCACAGGGGTCAGCTGCATTTTCAGACCTGGAGAATGGGAAGACTGGCTTCTGATTTCTATGGGACAAAAGACTGTCACTGATCGCCCCAAACACACACTGTGGGCATTTTTCATTGGAAGGCGCATTTGACACAGAGAAGGGCAGAGGGGGTTGAATTTGGAAGGGTCTCCTCCTGCAGAATTAAACTCTCTCCACACCCGCCTGGGAGGTCTTCTCTCGCTTTATGAGCCCGAGCCTCAGCTGGTGTGTAACAGCAATGTATTCTGCCCTGGATATAACCGAGCGTGCATTTGCAATGAATAATGGCATACAAAGTCATTTGTTTATGTTTATTTCGTTCCCACAATTTAGCTTAGTTTTCTTTTTTGTTTGTTTTTAACAAGGAACCCATGTAACAGAAAGGAAGGAATGCAGAGAAGAAACGCTATACGGACTGAGGTTGGAAGACCCTTCGGAGATCCAGGAGGGAGTAGGGGGTACAAGAAGGTGAAGTGCCTGTGCAGAGCACTGACCCCACCGCTGTAACCTCTGGAAGCCTGCCCAGACCCCAGCAGGCTTTTGAGGGTCTCTCTGTGCGTTACAGACTGACATACATTTAACAGTCGTCGCTCCCACCCCCCAGGGAACTGGACTTCTGCAAAAACTGTATGTTTGTGGTCATGTCTTGCAGAGAATTTTCAGAACCCTGAAATGAAATTCATAGAATTCTCTGGGGAGAAAGCCAGGGTGGTTACACTTGTTTTTAAGGCATCCGCGGTGTAGGTATAGCAAGCCTTCCCTTGCCACAGGTGGTGCGTATGTAAGCCTTTTTCTGCACAGCCAACAGCTTTGAAGAAGCATGCTGAGATTCTCAGAACGCTAGATTGCACGCTCGAATTGTGAACTTGTACAAACGCAGGATACCAAAAAGCTGTGGGCCCAGGAAATAGAGCACGTCTGCCCGACTTGTGAACGTGACTCGCTAACCACGCAGAGTAGCTTGCTAGAGACTCGATAAATAAAATATAAACCCTGGTTTTCTTGCCTGGATTATCAAGGCTCTGGCAGGCCTCAATAGATAACTGGTAGGCTGGTTTGCCTTGACGAGTCGCAAAATGTGCAGGCCAGAACACTGGGCTTTGTGGATCAAGAATCCCTTTCCATGACCCAATATTATGGTAGCGACAGAGAGGAAGAAAAAGGTGGTATGGAAAGGCAGATAAATATACAGATATTGGATGTCCTCTCGTGGCATGCAAAAAGATAAGAACGAATACATTTGTTACCCAGCTCTTAGAAGACAACGAATCGCAATCTCTGTTTCAAGTACAAAACTTGGAAATGTGTCACTACGGATACCGTTTCTTCTTATCTTCCGTTTGATTTTTCATTCGGATGAGGCAGTGGTTGGATTTTCTGCTTCATTCAGCACTTGCTGTTCAAGAAACATGTATCTTTTCAGGAGGGGTTGGTAGACCTACAAAAGAAGAGAAAAACTACTCTGGGGTTATATCTTTCTTTCTTTCTTTTTTTAAGAACCCGAGGGTACACTTTTATTATTTTTTTCATTATATACTACAGACATATATACAAACAACACCCAACTACCCCTAACAACATATAACATATAACAAGAGACTTTTATCACTTCTTCTGCTTATTAAATTTCTAAATTCATTATCTATTTTACTAAGCTTATCTTTTCTGCGTTCTCAAATTACTACATTTATCTATCAGTTGCGTTTACATTATACCAATCATAGAATCTCTTCCAAGTTTTTTGAAAAGCCCATTCTGTGCCGGCTCTCATCTCAAGTGTCAGTTTGTCATTTTCTGCCGTTTCAAATAGTTTGCTCATGTACTCTTGTTTCGTTGGTATTTCCATTATTTTCCAATATTTGGCATATACTATCCTTGCAGCTGTCGACATGAACTATCAAATACCTATCTGCTTAATCAAAGTCTTTCGGAAATATATTCAATAACAATATCTCTGGAGTAAACGGGATATTAGTTCTTGTTATTTTTTCCATTATCTCATGAATCCATCTCCAATACCTCTTTGTAACATCACATAGCCACCACATGTGATAAAAAGAGCCAATCTTATTTTTATATTTCCAGCATTTATCAGAGCAGTTAACATTTTGTTTAGCTAATCTATCTGGTGTAATATACGATCTGTAAAACATCTTATACATGTTCTTTTTATATGACACAGGATTAGTTAATTTTATATTCTTCAGCCAAATCTGCTCCCACTCTTCTAAATTAATATTGTGGCCTATATTCTGAGCCCATACAATCATATTTTTTTCACTATTTCATCAACCATCACATCATCCAATAAGATCTTATATATTTTCTTTATCACTTTGTTTTCTGCTGTTAAGACAATTTCTTCCAGTTCAGTTATTTTATTATTAAACCCTTGTTTCTTATCCTTCAAATATATCGATTCCAGTTGCGCTTTCTTTCACCAGGATAATTGTTCTGGTAATTTAAGATTGTCTTTTTTATCCAAAATATCCTGGTATCTTAACGATTCTTCTCCCGTATATACATCGGGTAAAGTAAATGCCTCTAAAGGTATAATCAGTCTTGATCTTTTAGTATAAACGTTTTTATGTATAGGGTCCCAAACCTTTAGTAATGCTGCTCTCATCCAATGCTGCTTAAAATATTTTTGAGAGCCTGCTTTTTCATACCACAGGAAAGCATTCCATCCTAACAGTAAATGATGGCCCTCAGTTTTTAAAAGTCTCTTATCTTCTAAAGTAATCCATTCTTTAATCCATAATAATGCTGCAGTTCTATAATACAGTAACTAATATGGAACTCCAACCCCCCCCCCTCTTTCTTTTACATCGTGTAGCATTTTCAATCTTATTCATGCCCTTTCCCCTTGCCATATAAACTTGGATGTCATCTGGTCTAAGTCTTTAAACAAGTTTTGATTTTGTAATACAGGAATAGTTTGAAATAAAAACATCCATCTAGGTAAAATGTTCATTTTTATTGTAGCAATTCTTCCCATCATGGAAAGTTGTAGATTTTTCCATTTGTCCAAGTCTTATTTAGTTTTTTGTAGCAGTGCTTTATAGTTGTCTTCATAGAGTGTACTGCATTTGTTTGTAACCGTAATTCCTAGACATTTATTTATTTATTTATTTATACTTTCAGCTTGTATCCCGCTCGAACCCCCCAAGGGGTCTCTGAGTGGCTTACAGTTACCCTTTATCCCTATCTATGGCCACATATAGTCAGGGGTGGGGACTTCCCTACCAGCACCCAGTGGAGGGACTTCCTGTTCTTCTCTTTTCCCGGTTCGGTTTATTGTCGGCTCGGCTTTCAGTTTTGGCTCCTCTTCTTCTCTTCCGGTGGTCTTTGGCGTCGGCTGCATTCGGCGGGGCCATCTGGCGCGTGGTTCGCGTCAGCGCGGCTTCGGCTCTGTCCATTTTGGCTCCGTCGCGCCTGCGCCCCGACGTCCTTTGCGTCTTCTGGCTCCGCCTTCTGCCGACGTCCGATCCACCGCTGATGTTGCGCCTCCTTGCCGCCACTCATCACCATTGCACTTGTCACCACCGCTGCTTGTCATTCCGCCATCGCCGCTCGCCACCGCTGCTCCATCAGACCCCACAACGGGGAGGGTGCCCCCTACCACCTAGGGCAGGTACCCATTTATCTACTCGCTTTTTCGATGTTATTTTGCTTTCGAACCGCTGGGTG
This sequence comes from Gekko japonicus, assembly GCF_001447785.1. NCBI lineage: Eukaryota > Metazoa > Chordata > Lepidosauria > Squamata > Gekkonidae > Gekko > Gekko japonicus. The sequence continues at coordinate 603,520 of NW_015173681.1, read as the reverse complement.
GGCGGGAGCTGGGACTAGGGCCAGGTGCTCACCCTGGCCGTGGTGGGTTTCGAACAGCTGTAGCAGCTGTTCGCAAATGTTACCAGCAGGCCTTTAGTCGCCTGCGCCACCGCTCCCTTTAGTTTTAGGTTTTTTTTACAATCTGACATCTTGTGATTTCTTGTAACTTCTCTTTTTGTTTGTCGTCCAAGTTCTTAGTTATAATTTTAGTTTTTTCTACATTTATTTTGAAGCCCGCCACTGCTCCATACTCTTCAATCTTATCCATCAAAGCTCCTGCTGCTTCTTTTGGTTTTTCAAGTATTAACAGTAATTTTTAAGCATGGTTCTTAAGCTACATTGTTATTAAGCATTGCTGCATGCTACACTTGTACTTTACAGTTCCATGTTCCTGAAGAAGGACCAGGAGTTTGAAACACTCAATTACCTAGGAAAAGTGTTGAAGAAATCTTCTCGGGACTTGACTGTTTCCTTTTATTATTGAGGATGTTTTACTCCCATATGTTATTGATGTGGCTTATCTTATGCTTTTTTTACTGTATTAAAGTCTCTTTTTGTACTTTTTTACTTGCGGGCTTTTCAGCTCACAGTTGTTGTTTTTTGATGTTTGTGGTTTCAAGTATTAATGCCACATCATCTGCAAAAGCTAGTATTTTAAAGTGTTCTTTCTTTACTTGAAGTCCAGTTATTTTACTCTCTCTTCTGATGGCTTCATTCATAACTTCCAGTATCATAATAAACAAAAGGGGGGATAAAGGACATCCTTGTCTCGTACCTTTCTGGATCTCAAAATTATTTGAAAGTTCTCAACTGACCGTAACTTTTGCTTTTTGTTCACTATATATTACTTGAATCATAGTAATAAAACTTTTTCCTGTATCTAGCATGTGAAACGTCTCCAACATAAAAGTCCAGTTAACATTGTCAAATGCTTTCTCCGCATCCAGAAAGATTATTGCCATCTGCTTCTCTGGGGTTATATCAATTGGAATGGAAGGTGTGAGGATTTGTGTGGTTTATCTGAATACATCTCAACCATGAAACTAATTTCACCATACACGGGCTAGTTTTTGATCGTGTGGTGATCTCTCATGAGAGAGCATTTAAAATGTTCACACACAGAGTTGACCGCTTTCACACACACACACTAAATAACACACTTTCAACCCACTGTCTTCTCTTTTTGTGCATTTTGTGTGTGTGCACGTACGCCTGTGCCTGGAAGTCATGGTGACCTCTGGCAACTCCTACTGGGGCATGGAGGACGTTCAGAGAAGTGGCTTTGTAGCCTGCCTCTGCCTCCCGGCCCTAGTATTCTTTGGAGGTCTCCCATCCAAATACTTGCCAGGGTCGGCCCTGCTTGGCTTCTTTCAATCCACTTTCAATGCACTCTGCAACCGGATTTTACTGTGTGTGAAACGGCAAAACCCACTTGCAAAGAGTCGCCGAAGTGGATTGAAACTGAATTACTTAGCATGTGTTAAAGGGCCCACAGACACACTCACCCCAGAGACCTACAAGATGCTATTTCTCCTGATCGGGTAGCTCAGCCAAAAAGCAGTGGATCAAATGCTGGGCTTGGCTTTGGGAGGCCCAGTTCCCAATCTGGGTTCAGCTGTGCAGTTGCTGCCAGCATTCCCTCTAAGATGAGTTAGTGTGAGCTAGCTCACAAGTTTTAAGCCTCCAGCTCGCAGATATTTGTCTTCGCTCAGAAAGGATGGCTCCAGAGCAAACTCATTTCTGCAGCAGCCAAATCGCTCGCTCACCACTTTAATGCCGGTAGCTCACAAAGTAGAATTTTTGCTCACAAGACTCCACAGCTTAGAGGGAGCATTGGTTTGCTGCACAGTTTTTACCCGGCTCTGCCTCAGCTGCGGTTCTTCCCCTGTTGTAAAATGGAGACTGGTTGGCTGGGCTTTTGTGGGGGACAAATTAGATGGACTGTAAAACATTTCGAGCATTAAAGAAGGGGCTATAAAATGAATAACGCGTATTCCGTGGCCTTATATTAACAGCTCTTTTACAGCTACATTTTAATGACACTCTCAGACAGTTTCTATGGAGATAGTGGTGGCGACCAGATAAGGGTACTTCAGTTCATTGTTCTCTGAGTAGGTATCAGTCACTGGCTTCAAGGAGACCCATTAAACAAAACAAAAAAAACCCCACTGAAGTTACCTGGCTAATCACACCGCACAAAGCTGATTGCTGGCGTTCAGGTAAACTTTGGGGAAGTAAACATGGCTCTTCCATTCCAGGGCACCTAGGCACGTCAACCCTTCCTCCACCGCAAGGTGCCAATGTTTGTGAAACTCCATCATGGCCAGTTTCTTTTTAATTGTCTCAATTCATTGTTGTTTTTAATTTTTGTAATTAAAAAGCCAGTTTAGTGTAGTGGTTAAGTGTGTGGATTCTAATCTGGGAGAACCGGGTTTGATTCCCCACTCCTCCACATGCAACTGCTGGTGTGACCTTGGGCAAGCCATAGTTCTGTCAGAGCTGTCCTTGAAAAAGAGCAGTTTCTGTCAGAGCTCTCTCAGCCCCACCTATCTCACAGGGTGTCTGTTGTGGGGAGGGAAAGGGAAAGGAGATTGTAAGCTGCTCTGAGACTCCTTTGGGTAGTGAAGGGCGGGGTATAAATCAAATTTCTTCTCTTCTTCTGTGTGACTCAGTGTTCCCTCTAAACTGAGTTAGTGTGAGCTAGCTCAAAGTTTTTTAGCCTCCGGCTCGCACATTTTTGTCTTAGCTCAGGAAGGATGGCTCCAGAGCAAACTCATTTATGCAGTAGCCAAATCGCTCGCTCACAACTTTAATGCCGGTAGCTCACAAAGTAGAATTTTTGCTCACAAGACGACACCGCTTAGAGGGTGCATTGCGTTCAGCCTCGGACTAAGTTTGGCACTGCTAGCCGAGATTACTTTGGTCACGTGATGAGAAGACAAGAGTCCCTGGAAAAGAGAACAATGGCGATCCCGTGAATTAGCATTCTCCCAAATGTCCTATTGTTAACGTCCTGTTGCTCAGGTCTTCCAGACTGAGGGCCTTTGTGGCTTCCTTGACGGAGTCTGTCCATTTCATGTTGGGTCTTCCCCTTTTCATGCTGCCTTCAACTTTTCCTAACATTACTGCCTTTTCCATTGTATCTTCTCATAATGTGACGAAGTACGCTAGCCTCAGTTTTGTCACTGTAGCTTCAAGGGAGAGTTCAGGCTTGATTTGATCTAGAACCCGCTTATTTGCCTTTTGGGCAGCCCACGGTATCCGTGAAACTCTCCTTCCACATCACGTTTCAAATACCTATCTGTCGATCTGAAGAAGTGAGCAGTGACTCATGAAAGATCCTACCCTGCCACACATTTTGTTATTCTTTAAGGTGATACTGGACTCTTGCTCTTTTCTTTCCATCCATCCATCCATCCATCTATCATCTATCTATCTATCCTATTATCATCATTATCATCATTGTCTGTCTATCTATCTATCTATCTATCTATCTATCTATCTATCTATCTATCTTGCATAATGTCTTTGGCTTCTACCAGATATAGGAAAGGAAGAGATTTCTCCATCTATGGCCATTCCAGCCCTGACCTGGAGGGCCCAGGCTAGTCCCATCTTGTCATATCTCAAGAGCTAAGCAGGGTCGGTCCTTGGATGGGAGGAACTATGCAGGGAGGAACTATGCAGGGGCAGACAACGGCAAACCACCTCTGAATGTCCCTTGCCTTGAAAACCCTATAGGGTCGCCAGAGGTTGGCTGCGACTTGACGGTACTTTCCAGCTCCATGGTCATTCCGCTGGGTTTACATCAGAGAGACGGAAAGTCTGGAGCATTGGCCCGGCAAGGACAAGTGCTGCTGGGCTTGCTCCCCTGCAGAACCGTCTCTCGCAGCGGCTATTCCACCTGGTCCTTAGGTAAGAAACAGTACCTGGCTTTGCTTACTTTCCTCTTCCCTCCCCAACCCTTTCCTCGTCTGCATTTGACCGTGAGTCCTTATGGCATGAAAACGTCTATTCTACTCTCCATTGAATTCTTAGGAGGGTTTAATAATATACGTGCTGAAATATAATAAATGTAACAGCAATCGCAGTCATACATATCCTGGAATTGTCAATATTACAAGCAGGACTGTTCGTTTTTTCCCTCCTTCTGAAGGCAGAAGGGGGAAGAGGTTGACATGGGACACAGACTCAGAGGACTGGGGGGGGTGCTTGAAGGGGGGAGAGGTTCACATGGGCAGCAGCTTCAGAGAACCGGGG
>NW_015173681.1:587304-599220 GCF_001447785.1 Gekko japonicus | reverse complement strand
GCGGCGGGGGCGGCGTATGAGAGGGCGGGGGGGGGGGGGGGAGTGTTCTTGGCAAAACAGACACTATTTGGAAACTTCTGCCCATTGCTCCCTCTAAGCTGTGGAGTCTTGTGAGCAAAATTTCTACTTTGTGAGCTACTGCCATGAGAGTTGTGAGCGAACGATTTGGCTCCTGCATAAATTAGTTTGCTCTGGAGCCATCCCTCCTGACCTAAGACAAAAATGTGTGAGCTGGAGGCTAAAAAACTGTGAGCTAACTCACACTAACTCAGCTTAGAGGGAACACTGCTTCTGATGTATTCCCAAAATTACAGCGCCCATCACACCCACACACCCACATGCCCTGGCATCTTGTTTCCCTTAAACTTATACATTGGAGCAAGCAAACTACCGAACAAGCACTTATGGCTATATTAGGGGCATCAATATGTCAGGCAAAAATAGCTCTTTTATTTACTGAAATATCTATAGTCAAGCCTCACTAATTCTCACTTTGATTATCTGCAGCCCTGATAAAAGCCCGCTTGCTTCGTGCCAGCGGAGATTTAGTAGAGTAGCCCCGGACTGCCGAAAACGGCTGTGCCGCCGAGATAGCAGGCTCTTGTATATTCCTGTCCTGGCGCTAATATTATTGTTGTTGTTGTTTTTACAAATCAAAAACGAAACGAAACCAGAAACTACAACACTGTACGGTGTGTAACACACACACCCTCCCATACTACGGTGCCTTTATATACAGGCATGCTAGGAAGCATCGTGGCGAGAACGCATTGCTCTAAATTAAAAGTGTCAAAAAGAAATGAACGGCTACATTTAAGGCTACAGTGCTTTTGACTGCTTTATTGGAGTTGAATGCTTAACTTCCTAATTTGCAAAATTCAAGCATCTGCTGCAACGGGTCTCCCCGCCATTAGCATGAATAACTGATGTTCGGCTGTTGTTTTATACCCATGTGAACGTGGAGGGGAAATTAAACCTATTGCTCTTTCTTTGTCTCGATTAATTTTGCGGGAAATTCACCTTTTGGGGGTCTCTCTTTTTTTCCCTCTTAAGCTGAAAATATGGGATACAAAGTAAAGCCTTTTGGCGGGAGGGGGGGGAACCCACTCTGGATTCTTGAAATATGGGTGTCCAGCAGGAGGAAGAAACTCTGCATTTTGAAAACAGGCTATTTGGTGGGGGAGGGCGGGAGCTGGACTCAAAGAAGCCAAGCTGGACAGGGCTGTCACCTGGTTAAAGAAATCTGAGCTGATTAACTGTATGCTTTTTAAATCAATCAATTAAAGCGGGAGGCATTTGCATATGAATAAAAATCTTTCTGAAGGGGGGCGGGAGACCTTGGGAGGTAGTGGATGCCAGTCCACGTGGCGGCCGGGCACCGTCTTTGAAGAGGTATTGCCATCCTTGTGAGAAAGGAAGAATGGCTCTTCTGAAATGGTGCTGGTTATCTGAAGTACTGTTCTGAGTCCTTTTATCTAAGATAATTTTTAAAAGCACGTCACCTGATAAACGGAGGCCACCTTTAAACCAAAAAATAAAATAAATCAATCAATTATATGTGTTGACTCTAGTTGATAGGAAAACCCAGAGATCCTACCTTTACTGTGAACAGCACAAGTCCAAGGGGAGAGGTTGCCAAGTCTGCCTAATTCAAGGCACCCTTTTTTCAAAAAGTTACAAGTCAATCCTATGCAGAGTTAATCCAGTCTAAATTTACTGATTTAATTGGGCTTACACTGGAGTGACTTTGTGTAGGACTGCAGCGTTGAGCACTTCTTTTAGAGCAAACATTTATTGTTTTATTGCTTTGACAAGTAAAAACTCACTCAGGCATGAAACCGACATTGGGATCTAACCAACCAAGTAAACATCACCACCAGCCCTAATGGTATCTCATTCCTGGAGCCATTAATCTCTACCCGTTGCCCACCTGGTTTTGTCCTTGCTGTTCTTCATCATGGAGTTTGGGAACTGTACTGGCCCAAGAAGTAAAATCTCAATGATTGCAGGTAAACACTAAGTAAAGGTAAAGGTTTCCCTTGCTCGAAAGCTACTCAGATCTGACTCTAGGGGGCGGTGCTCATCTCTGTTTCCAAGCCAAAGAGCCAGCGCTGTCTGAAGATGTTTCCATAGTCATATGGCTGGCATGACTAAATGCCGAGGCGCACGGAACGCTGTTACCTTCCCACCGAAGTGGTACCTATTTATCTACTTGCAGTTTCTTGCTTTCGAACTGCTAGGTTGGCAGGAGCTAGAACTAGAGACAGGAGCTCACTCCGTCATGCAGCATTAGGGTCTTGAACTGCCGAACTACAGACCTTCCAGTATGTAGCTCAGCGTCTTAACCTCTGAGCCACCACGGCCCTTTTAGGTAAACACTATCAGGGTCCAAGAAACCAGCATATATCAGAGCCAGTCCGTCAGTTGTCATTGACCATCTCTGGCCAAATCTCACAGGTCGGGATGACGCCTGGGTTGAAATTAGGCATTTGGTGGCAGAGCCAAGTGAAACCAGGTGCCACTTATGCCCCCTGGTTTCACTTGGCTCTGCCACCACATGCCTAATTTCAACCCAGGCGTCATCCCGACCTACGAGATTTGGCCAGGCCCTGGCCATGACCCTGGAGGTCGCATCTGTTCTACCCAACCAGGAGAGCCACAGAAATCAAGACAGCTGGCAACCATAACCTTTAACACAATGTAATCATTGTGTGTTGCCGAGTAGCAGCTGATTCACGGTGCGACCCCAGGACCATGGGGGTTTCCAAGGCAAGAGATGAGCAGGGGTGGTTTACCGTGGCCTTCCTCTCCGTAGCAACCCCCGTCTTCCTTGCTGGTCTCCCATCCAAGTACGAACCATGGCCGGCCCTACTAAGCTTCCCAGCTCTGACGAGAGCGGGCTAGTCCAGGCTAGGAGGCGGCAAACCTTTTACAGACACCTCCTAAAACACATAACCTGGAACGGCTTTCCCGTCTCTCTTGGCTAGACTCTACTGACCTTATTTTGGAAACCTCCTCCTAAGACGTTTCTGTAGCATACAGCCCGAGGCAATTAAATGGGCTCATTTTTTTTTAACGGAGGTCCAAAGGAAATAAAGAGCACTCGACGACGTGTAAAGAAAGAGGCCCTTTGGGACATAAATCCCCTTGTTGCCGCAGCAGCTAAACCAGATGCATCACAAGGAGCGGGTGATATTTTACAAAAATGTAATCACGCATAAAGAGGCTTGGTCTTGCTCGTTCTAGTTCCGTGCTTCCTGGGCTGCTCGGGAGTAAATGAGTTCCTTCCCTCCCTGGCCTACATCTGGCTGTCCCCGAATGCACTTGAAGGGAACGGCTGTCGCACCGGCCAGGACTCCCACCCCTGGGAGAGTCTTATTTCCCTGCCAGGTCTGTCTGTAGCCATCAAGAAGTAAAAGCATCACTGCTGCTACTACAGACCTCAACTGACAGCAGCAGATGGACGCGCAACGTCCCCTCTTCTGTTTCCCGTCACTTGCCCGTGGAAACACCTTTAACTGACAGTGGGGAAGAGAGCGGCTGCCTCCGAGCTTCCTGCCAAGAGCTGTCCTCCGTTGGAGGATGCCGACATTTGCTGCCACTGTGCCCTGAATGGTTGCTGCCAAATTGCAAAATGGACGCTCTGTTCGCTGCCTTGAAATCACCAATGGGAACAGAAGAAAAGAGAAGAGATTGGATTTAAACCCCACCCTTCACTACCCGAAGGAGTCTCAGAGCAGCTTACAATCTCCTTTCCCTTCCCCTCCCCACAACAGACACCCTGTGAGGTGGGTGGGGCTGAGAGAGCTCTCTCGAGGACTGCCCTTGAGAAAACAGCTCTAATGGAACTTGTGACTGACCCAAGGTCACACCAGCCGTTGCACGTGGAGGAGTGGGAAATCAAACCCGCTTTTCCCAGATTAGAGTCCACGCTCCTGACCACTACACCAAACTGGCTCTCTGGGATATAAACAGGGGTCATTTCCTGCGGGAGCGCACAGGAGCAGAGCTCCGGCAGTAAGGAGCCCAGGGGGCGGGCCCCTGCAACAAGCCCCACCCCCTGCTCCCAGCAGCCCTCAGTCGGGCCACAAGAAGCAAGAAGCAGCTAGATAAGTTGCAGAGCCCCCCCCCCGCCTGCCTTCAGGTACAAGCTCTCCCTCCTCTGTGAGGGCAGATATGTGTGTGTCCCCGCTAAATAAGTTGCGGAGCCCCCCCCCCGCCTGCCTTCAGGTACAAGCTCTCCCTCCTCTGTGAGGACAGATCTGCACGTTCCCCCCCCCCAATAGCTAGCAATCCAAAACAGTCCAGTGGAGCCTGAGCAGTGGGTTTCGCCTTCTGACACACTTCCGGTGATGTCTGGGGGTGTGGCCTATGCAAATAAGTTAGGCTAATAAGTTATGCTAATGAGCTCCTGTACCTCTTTTTCTACAAAATGACCCCTGGATTTAAACCTAACAAACCCAAAGAATCAAGGACTAGGAAGAACATGACACGACACCGCCCTGAAATCCAATAAAATATATTTATCGGTTGACAAAAGCCATCTCCCTAACCCACGTCTCCTTTGCAAACATGCGCACGTTATTCCACTGGTTGCTAAAAGTTAAAAATGAAAGAAAATCTGTGTCTCATGTGCAGATGCTCTGGATGCCAAAAGGGGCGGGGAGGGGGAGAGAAAGCAAGACTGGATTTCTGTACACGCCCCCCCCCCACGGCCAAATATGCAGGAGAATCTGGGTTCTGTGACAAAGACCCATCCCTCCAAAAGAAGCCTAGCAAGTGAGACTGTCCACGTGCCTTGACCTCGCCTTGCCTCCCAACACTGGCAGCAGAGAGCCGGCCGGGGGTGGAAGTGAAGACTGAGGCGACCAGCAGCTTGCTGTTGTGCTTCTCTCAGATGCGTTGGGCTGGAGGAGATCACCATGGAGGCAGTTTAAGAGCTTGATCTGACCCCCCCTCCCAAATAGCCTAGCTTTGCCTGATCTTGTCAGACTAGGGTGGCCAGACCCCCGCCTAGGACGGGAGAACACCCTGCTTTTGCGGAGTGCTTCTCTGCCACTGTCCAGCTGGCTGGTGGAGGGAAATCCCGCCCCCAACCGGCCTGAAAGGTGATGAGATGATGTCACCCGGAAGTGACATCACCACGTTGCCGACGTTCCACCGCAACACTCTAGTTTTTGGGCAGATCTCTTGTGGTAAAATCGGCGACAAACCATAGAGTTTTTGCCCAGAAACTAGAGTGTCGCCCTCCGATGCCTGTGACGTGATGTCTGGGTGACGTCATCGTGCTGTGCACGATCCCGGAAAGGACCAGGGATCCCCCACCAGCTGCCAGGTAGGACCTGGCAACCCTATGTCAGAGCATGGACGCCAAGCAGGGTTGGCCACGGTTAGTACTTGGATGGGAGACCACCAAGGAAGTCCAGGGTTGCTATGCAGAGGCAGGCAATGGCAAGACACCTCTGTTTTTCTCTTGCCTTCAGCGCCCCATAGTTGGGATTGCTGTAAGTGAATTGGTGACTTGATAGCAACTTCCTCCCTAAACTGCACGGGAGACCACCCTTTGTCAGCTTGAAGGTTCTCTGAGTGGAGAAACAGGCTCAGAGAATAAGCACCCTGAGATGCGCATTCTCAGTTTGGTGTAGTGGTTGAGTGCGCGGACTCTAATCTGGGAGAACCAGTTTTGATTCCCCACTCCTCCACTTGCACCTGGCTGGATGACTCTGGGCAAGCCATAGTTCTGTCAGAGCTGTTCTTGAAAGAGCAGTCCTCGAAAGAGCTCTCACAGCCCCACCTACCTCTCAGGGTGTCTGTTGTGGGGAGGGGAAGGGAAAGGAGTTTGTAAGATGCTCTGAGACTCTGAGTGAAGGGCGGGGTATAAATCCAGTCTCCTCCTCCTCCTCCTCCTCCTCTTCTTCGACAAAATTCTCCCCCACCGACCTTTATACTGAGATGGTGCATCCTCACAATTTAAAGAGAGATTGGGGGGTGGGAGGAATTGATTGCCAATATCTTGCACTGTCAGGTATCCATTCTCTAACTGCAGCCCCCCCCCTCCCCGCCAGAAAATCGCTACAGCTTCTCTGCTCAAACACAGTTCTTCCCAGCTCAAATAAAAGTGCTGCAGGAGCTGACCCCAATCCAAGTAAAGAAATATCTATATCGAAACAGGTCTTCCATATGTCTCTCATTCACTAGATCTGGAAGAGCATGGTGAATGGAACAACCATTCACTTGTGCGTCTAAAAAAAAAAAAGACATGGTCTATCCACGCCACATTCCTTTCAATGGGAACACCCCCCATCCACGGTCACATCTCGTAAGCAGCAAAGCAGTGTGGGTAGATAGAAGCTGTACTCTGATGCGCATGTCAGTATGCCGTACATTAATTTGCTGCTCACCTTCTAACTACATGCATGGAGTGGTAACTTCCATTTCAATGTATCTGAAGAAGTGTGCGTGCACACATGAAAGCTTATACCCTGAGAAAAACGTTGTTGGTCTTCAAAGTGCTACTGGACTCAAACTTTGTTCTGGTACATTTCAATGTGCATCTATCTAATTCCCATTTCCTGAAACATCCCATTTCGTGATACATCCAAGAAAGGCAAGCACAGGAGCAGTGTTCCCTCTAAGCTGAGTTAGTATGAGCTAGCTCACAGTTTATTAGGTTCCGGCTCACATATTTTTGCCTTAGCTCAGGAAGGATCGCTCCAGAGCAAACTAATTTATGCAGTAGCCATATCACTTGCTCACTTTAATGCCAGTAGCTCACAAGACTCCACAGCTTAGAGCAGGGGGTGTCAAACATGGAGCCCGGGGGCCGGATCAGGCCCCCGGTGGGCTTCCATCAGGACCACAGTGGAACTGGCAATCTCCTGCTTCCAGTTCTACTGCTGCATCAATAGCTAGCTTCGCCAGACTCTCTTAATCACTCAGGCATTTCATGTTTTGACCTGGGTCCTAGACTCAGAACTCTGAGCATGAGATTTCTGTGGTGAATGCCAATAAATCAAAAGCAGGTTTGCAGCTTACAGACCTAAAGTTTTAAGCATGTTCTTATTTTAAGTAAAAAAAACCTCTTTGTGTTTGTGTCCTTTATAAAGTTTCTATCTCCGCTACCTGGCATTACATTTTATGACACATGTGGCCTGGCCCAACAAAGTCTCATTTATGTCAGATCCGGCCCTCGTAACTCATGAGTTCGACACCCCTGGCTTAGAGGGTGCATTGCACAGGAGGTGGCTTCAACATGCAGAACCGCTTAACTGGTTGGTGGCAAGAAAGCATGTGGGACGGGGAGGCGGGCAAGAGGTCGGTCTCCTCCTCTTTCCTCTGCCCCCTATCCTCCCACCCACCAGAGAACATAACAAAGAAAGCTAGGTATCACAGGCAGTAATCTTGCGTTTTCTTAAGACCTACACTTGTATTTCGCTTATTGCCAAAATGTGTTGGTTACTTTCTTTGCAAAAAGAGTGCTCAAAGCAAGATTTTTTAAAATCCAATAAAATCCATAAAACCGTCACCAGATGGGAGTCATGATCCATGAGCAATCAGTAAAAGCCAGATAGCCATCAGAATGCATAATCCACCGGGTCCACAGGTGGAGGCAACCAGCAGTTCTGGCAAGCCGGTCTCCCAGCACGATCACTGACCCCGGCGAGTGGTCGGACGGAGATAATGCGGAAACGCACCTTACAATTAGAATCACAACGTTCACTGACACTCTGTTCACCTGGTAATAAACTCATTTCCATGCACAATTCCCCCCACACACACACACTGATGGCTGGTCCTTGTTTAAGGTGGGAAAGAGATGCACGACACTTGAAATCTCCTGGCGCTGTACATTTTCATTTCCCCCACCCCAAAGAAACACATACACCTATCCACCTGCCTGAGCCGTGAGATAGATAGATGGGGCTTTGCTGTAGGGAACTACTTTAAGAACACATGCAGGAAGCTGCGTGAATCGGGCCACCGGTCCATCAAGGTCACTGTTTTCCACTCAGACTGGCAGTCGAACACATGAAGCTGCCTTGTAGTGAATCAGACCCTTGGTCCATCAAAGTCAGTATTGTCTACTCAGACTGGCAGCAGTTCTCCAAGGTCTTCACATCATCTACTGCCTGATCCCTTTAACTGGAGATGCTTGGGATTGAACTTGGGAACTTCTGCGTTTCAAGCAGATGCTCTGCCACTGAGCCACAGCCCCTCTATGCTTTCCATGGTCTCAGACACAGGTCTTTCATGTCACCTGATCCTCAACTGGAGAGGCTGGAGACTGAACCTGAGACCTTCTGCATGCAAAGCAGAAGCTCTTCCAATGAACCAAAACCCCTTCCCAAACCTCGTCTGAAGTTAGGCTGGAGCCCTGGGAGTGCCTTCTCAGTGGCTGCCCCCCAACTATGCAGTTTTCTTCTCTACCCAGAAGGGGAACATAAGAACATAAGAGAAGCCAGTGTTGGATCAGGCCAATGGCCCATCTAGTCCAACACTCTGGGGAATTTCACATTACCCAGTTTCTCCCGGTTTCAAGCCAGGAGTCTTCCGTTTGGAGTTGAACCGGTACAGGGCTGCCGTTTCACACACGGCTTGCCCCTACCCGAAAGCAGCCGATTCAGAAGCGGTTTGGCGTTTCACACACGCACCGCTTTGTTTTCCCGCCGATTTCTTCCCGCGCGGGCGATCAATTTTTTTTTTGAACGTTCGACTTATAGCGATATATCGATATATTGCTATACCAGAACCTCAAACGATCGCAATGGGATCGCTATTGTGATTGTTTGAGGTTCTGGTATAGTGATATATTGCTATAAGTCGAATGTTCAAAAAAAAAAAGCCCGCGCGGCCGAAAAAAGGCGGGAAAGAGGCGTTTCGGAACCGGGAGAGGGAACGGGAGACTACTCTGAAGCGGTTTACAGGTAAAACGCTTCCCTCTCGGTTCCTAAACGGAACAGAGGCTTTTCTGTGTGAAATGCCACTTACATCCCGGTAGGGAACCGATTCTCAACCGGGTTCTGTCTGAAATGACAGACCAGAATCCGGTTGAGAATCGGTTCCCTACTGGGAGATATCGCCTGTCTGAAATTCCCCTCTGTCACACAGTGGCCAAAAATACCAAGTTCCCTCAGGAGGTCCATCACCGGGCCAGGACACTAGAAGCCCTCCCACTGTTCCCCCCCTCAAGCACCAAGAATACAGAGCATCCCTTGCCCCAGATCGAGAGTTCCTATCTATACCTTGTGGCTAAGAGCCATTGAGGGATCTCTGCGCCATATGCTTATCTAATTCCCTCTTGAAGCCGTCCATGCTTGTAGCCGCCACCACCTCCTGTGGCAGTGAATTCCATGTGTTCATCACTCTCTGGGTGAAGAAGTACTTCCTTTTATCCGTTCTAACCCGACTGCTCAGCAATTTCATTGAGTGCCCACAAGTTCTTGTATTGGGAGAAGAGTACTTCTTGTGCCATCTCTGCAGGCCTTCTAGAGCAGACATCTGTAATCTGGAAGGGTTTTGAATGATACTTTATGACATTTGTTGATTTCCTGTTCAGGTGATTTGCTGCTGCTGTTTGGATTTGGTGGCTTTAGTGGTTTAAATGCATTTTCGTACATGTTTTTATTGATTCCCTTTACACTGTAAACTGCCTTAGGTGCCCTTAGTGATTACAGTGGGTGGGGGGAGAAGAAGAAGAAGAAGAAGAAGAAGAAGAAGAAGAAGAAGAAGAAGAAGAAGAAGAAGAAGAAGAAGAAGAAGAAGAAGAAGAAGAAGAAGAAGAAGAAGAAGATTTTTATACCCTGCTTTTCTCTACCCTTAAGGAGTCTCAAAGTGGCTTACAATCATATTCCCTTCCCACAACAGGCACCTTGTGGGGTAGGTGAGTCTGAGAGAGTTCTGAGAGAACCATGACTGGCTGAAGATCACCCAGCAGGCTTCATGTGGAATTAAACCCGGTTCTCCAGATCAGAGTCTGCCGCTCTTAACCACTACCCCACACTTTAACAGAGCAAAACTGTACCTTCCCTGGGAAATTCACAAGCCTCCCGTTCCCATCAGCCTAGAGCAGAAACCTCAAACTGCTGTGATCTGTTCCAATCCCTTCCTCCTACCAGTCCCATAATCACCACCCCAACCTCTCTGTCCTCCCAACCTCACAGGAGCCTGGAGAAGTGGGTGGGGTAATGGTGAAAGGACAGAGAGACTCAAAGGGGAAGTGTTACAAATTGGGACTGAAACATCCCACAGGACTGTTCTACCTGAGACTGGCTGAGCTTGGAGCCCAAGAACAATAACCCACCAGGACTCTGGAAGTAACCGGTCAAGAAGTAATGTTATGTAAATAAGGAGTGGGGTGTGTTTGGGTGTGGCAATTGCATGCTATTTCAACAGGGCTGTGGCCCTGGAGTTTAGTCTCGTATTTGCTGAAATCACTAATAAAGTAGAGCTGATCACTAGTAGTGGGATCTGCTCATCCACGGAACCCAGTATTTAACAGGAAGAAAGGAATGCGAAAGCTCCAAAGGAAAGTACAGGGAAAGCAGGAGTATAAAGAGGACGGAGAGGGACCAAAAGAGGATGAGAAACTGAAAAGGGGTAAGACAAGAGTATGGATCAGGGTGTGGGGCAGCAAGCGGGCTGCAGGCAACACATGGCTGGGCACCACACCGAGGAGCACTGCTCTGAAGGGACTGGTGGAAATTGGGTACGATGAGAGAGAAACAAATTTTACGTGGCAACGGCAAACGCACTCATAGCAAAAAGACTCCCAAGTATCATGTGCAAAACTGCTGTTAGGCCATTTTGCAGGGGCTTGTGGGCTTGTAAAAACACCCGCGCTGTGATTATCTTCAAGATAATCGTACTCCTTTCCCCGTGCCTTTTGGCTTAATTAACCAACAAGCCAAGCATCTCCGGTTTTAATAGATTGCTAAACTAGTGCTGCATTTTAATGTCGTAATAATGGATTCTTACTGTCTGTTAGCATATACTTAGCGTTATAAAATCTCCCCGGTTATTTCAGTCATGCCTACTGCTTCAGATTAATCTTCCTTCTCGAAGAGAAAATGTTTTCAATTTTTTTCTCCCCCCTTTCCTTTCCTTGCTTAAAAAAAAAAAGGGGGGGGGGGGAAATACTCAATAGGTTTACTGAAACAAGACACAAAGCCCTGGATGGGCTCAGATGGCCATTCACATCCATCCTGGATGGGTAATGAGCAAAAGTTAATTACCATTAGATGGCTCTTTTAACAGCCTATTCATTCGGCCACTGATTTGGAGGCAGGATAAGTTGCTCCCGGCCAGCTTTCCAACACGGCAGCATCAGCATGATAAATGAGGGCCTTCACCGAGAATCCGGACCATCGAGGCAGACAGCTCCCAGTTATGGCTTGAATCAAGCTCTTGTCTTGTGAAAATCCATAGGGTGGGCCTTGTTCGGTGCCAATGGAAGGGCAGTGGCCCTCACCCTTTCGGGGCAGGGGGTCTCGAGCCCCGCATGTAAACCAAAATGAGGCTCGCAATCTGGGAATCGATACATGAGATGCAAAGAGAGAATTCACACTTCTCTCTTTGCCAAAAGGCGGGGGTAGGGAAGGCACGAGGATAGCCAGTTTGGTGTAGTGGTGAGGAGTGCGGACTCTAATCTGGGAGAACTGGGTTTGATTCCCCACTCCTCCTACACGTGCAGCTGCTGGTATGACCTTGGGTCAGTCACAAGATCTTTCAGAGCTAGGCTTACCAAACGCCGGCGGGGGAAATCTATTTCCTGGCAGGATGCGTGCCGCGGGGGACGGCTGTGCGCGCTGCACCCGCGGTCGCCAGGATGTGACTCCGCGTTACTCTGGCAACGGGACCCCAAACAGCCCCGTTGCCAGAGTAACGCGGAGCGTCACATCCTGGCGACGGCGGGTGCAG
>NW_015173681.1:565802-587144 GCF_001447785.1 Gekko japonicus | reverse complement strand
CAGGGGGGCCCCCAGGGGGGCCAGGACATTAGAAGCCCCCCCACTGTTGGCCCCCCCCCCCCAAGCACCAAGATGACAGAGCATTCTTTTTCTTCTTCCTCTTCCTCCTCTCTAGCTATTACACTTTATCTTCTGTTCCTTGTACTAATACATAATATAAGTATATCTAATTCTGAACTAGGCCCTAGAGCAGTGATGGCAAACCTTTTAGAGACCGAGTGCCCACACTGCGACCCAAAACCCACTTATTTATCACAAAGTGCCAACACGGCAATTTAACCTGAATACTGTGGTTTTACTTTAGAAAAAACAACTCATACGTTAACTAAGATGATCCAAACAAAGTAAGGAAAGCAATCCCAAATGCTTTCATTTCCTTAAAATTATTTGGCAGAGAATTCGACACTTTAATGATGGTCTGGGCCTGGCTGGAGCGATGGCATGCGTGCCCACAGAGAGGGCTCTGAGTGCCACCTCTGGCACCCATGGCATAGGTTCGCCACCACTGCCCTAGAGTGTGGATTAAAAATCCGCACAGTGGGGACAGGGACAGATGGGGGATTTCTATTTTAACATGGCCCCACGTTTGCAAAAAAAACCCATGAAAGCTTTAAAAAAATGCATGGGGGGGGGTAAAAAACCCAAAATAATACAAGCAATGTCTGTTGCTGCCAGAGATGAATGCCCACTGAGATCTTGGCGGCAAGTATCAGGGTGGCTAGGCAACCACAGCAACATTGTTGAGCCTTCCAAGCCTTGATTTCTGTCAGTCGAAGGCAAGGGTGGGGGGCAGGGAGGAAAGTGGATAAAGTAAAAGATGGGAAGGAAGGAAAGAAACACTGAAAAGGAGATAAGAAGCTGAAAGGAGGGAGAAAAGAAAAGGAGAGTGGTGTGGGTGGAAGAACAGGGGAGAGGATGACAGTGGGAGGGAAGCAGGGAGAGGTGAAAGCTGGGGGGAGCAGATAAAGATAAGGTTGGTTAATGGGTGGGAGGAAGAGAAGAAAGCAGGGGATATGGAGGGGCTATTGGGGCCTCCATAGAAGGTGAAGAGGGAATAGGTGGACACAGGATGAAAATTACATGTTGCCCATGAGCAATGTTCCTTCTAAGCTGTGGAGTCTTGTGAGCAAAAATTCTACTCTGTGAACTACTGGCATTAAAGTTGTGAGCCAGCGATTTTGCTGCTGCATAAATTAGTTTGCTCTGGAGCCTTCCTTCCTGAGCTAAGACAAAAATGTGTGAGCCGGAGGCGAAAAAACTGTGAGCTAGCTCACACTAACTCAGCTTAGAGGGAACACTGCCCATGAGTCCTTGCGGGGACCCCCTGGTTTTATATGGTATGCAGATGCAATTAAAAATTAAAATACAATATAATGCATGCCCTGCCTGCAGGCTTATCAACTTAAAATAACAGAGTCACTGGAAAGGAGCAAAACCTGGATCCAACTCCAGACTACACCCACGGGACCATACATAAGATTATATATCCGTTTCCTTTCCAAAACCTAAAACACAACCCCAAGCCACCCTCACCTACTTTCTTTGCTATTCAGCAGATCGCTGGAGCGTGGCTTGCAAATCTGCCGGGAGGTACAAGAAGTAAAGTTCCCCTTGGAGTTCAGCACGGCTTTGTTCGTATTAATCACTTGCTCTTCCTTTAGTCCTTGTCCTACTGCTCTAAATTGCTTTTTAAACTCTATAACTTTTTTTTTAAACAGCATTCTGTGGGCAGGTTTTGAGGAGGCCAGGATGGATGGATGAAAACCGGCAAAGTGGCTGATGGGGCTGAGAGAGCTCTTTCCAGAACTGCTTTTTCAAGGACAGCTCTTGTCAGAACTACGGCTTGCCCAAGGTCATCCAGCAGCTGCAAGTGGAGGAGTGGGGAATCAAACCCAGTTCTCCCAGATTAGAGTCTGCACAACTAACCACTACACCAAACTAGCTAGGAACTGGTTCACACAGGCATACATGTTCATAAGAACATAAGAACATAAGAGATGCCAATGTTGGATCAGGCCAAAGGCCCATCCAGTCCAACACTCTGTGTCACACAGTGGCCAGAAATACCAGGTGCCATCAGGAGGTCCACCAGTGGGGCCAGGACACTAGAAGCCCTCCCATTAGAAGTTAGAAGTTCGACGGCTGCAGCACTGGTTGGTGAAGCACACATGAATGAGCCAAGTCACGGACTGTATTACACTGTCAGTTGTCCAGTGTGGTTTAGCCATTCGGAGTGCTGGGCTGGGAAAACCCAGGCTGAAGTCCTCACTCTGCCATCGAAGCTCACTGGGTAACCTCGAGCCACTCACATTCTCCCAGCCTGACCTTCCTCACAAGATTGTAGTGAGGATACGATGGAGGAGGAGAGAGCTACCTACAGGGCAACAGGGATGCAGGCCAGCATTCTGCAAACCCAGGGGAACAGCCTGGTGGCTCTCCTCAGCAACCAGTTGCCCAGACCAAGGAGGTACAGCAGATTTTGGAGCTAAATCGCAGGGTAAAGGCAGGTTCTGGAGAAGTAGCAACGGGCAAGAGTCCAGTGGCGCCTTCAAGACTAACAAAACTTGTGGCAGGGGATGAGCTTTCGTGAGTCACTGCTCGCTTCTTCAGACAGGCATCGTTATCCTTTGAGGTGCATTACACGTTCAGAACTACTGGATATGGTAAGTCCTCTACAAGAAGTGGAGGAATGAGCAGTGACTCATGAAAGCTCATCCCCTGCCACAAATTTTGTTAGTCTTTTAGGTGCAACTGGACTCTTGCTCTTTTCTACTGCTACAGACAGATGAATATGGCGCCCCATGATGGGCCTGGGTCACCCGGGCAGGAAAATGCGGGGGGGGGGGAGCGTGGCTGTTTTCCCCGAGGCAAAATAATGCGCGGTTGCGCTAGCAGACGGACTGTGGAGGTCCCATGGTAGGAGGGAGGTGCTGAGCAAAGAAGCGGCGCGGTGCAGCAAACGGGTGGGTTTTTTTTCAGACACCAAAGTGTGCGCATGCCCCGTTGGGTGTTTGTGCGCATCTCATGGACAGTTGGAAAAAAAACACCTTTATACGAGGGGGCATGGGCGGGCACCGGAACTACCACCGGAAACGCGATCAGATGCCCGCCCTTGCCCCGCGGTTACCGGATACTAGTACCTCCGAGGTACTAGTTTTTAACCGTGCATCGTCGGCGGGAAGCCTCGGGTTCGCCACGGGAGCTCTACGCTTCCCAGATGTGGTGAGATCACGCCCGGAAAATCCGCCTATCTTCCGTCCCTCTAGCGTGCCTGATGCTCCGTGTGACCGCAGCCATGGTCTATCTTACAAGTAGTGACTCACAAAAGCCCCTCCCCAGCCACAAATTTTGTTACGTCTCGAAGGTGCTACTGGATTCTTGCTCTTTTCTACTACTACAGACAGACAGCGGTGACTCCCAAAAGCTCAGTTTGGTGTAGTGGTTAAGTGCGCGGACTCTAATCTGGGAGAGCCGGGTTTGATTCCCCACTCCTCCACTTGCACCTGGCTGGATGACCTTGGGCAAGACGTAGTTCTGACAAGAGCTGTTCTTGAAAAAGAGCAGTTTCTGTCAAGAGCTCTCTCAGCCCCACCAACCTCATAGGGTGTCTGTTGTGGGGAGAGGAAGGGGAAGGAGTTTGTAAGCCGCTCTGAGACACCTTTGGGTAGTGAAGGGCGGGGTATAAATCCAATCTCTTCTTCTTCTTCTTCTTCTCAGACCCTGCCACAAATTTCGTTAGTCTTGAAGGTGCTACTGGACTCTTGCTCTTTTCTACTGCTATAGACAGACTAACACAGCTACTCATCTTGATCTGGCCTCAGGTTCTAGAGAGTCAGCATCTCAGCTCGAACTATTATTTATTTCATTTCATTTTATTTATTTTATGAATTCGATTTATATCCCGCTCTCCTTACGTAGCAGGCTCAGGGTGGCTTACAGTAGGTTAAAATACGTTAAAACAGAGATGCATTGGAACAATGCAATAACGTAGTATACAACAAATGGCAATCATAAATACATATTAATACATATTTTTTTAAAAAACTGCCTGCCATTCCCACAGGAAATGGTGGGGAGGAAGAAATCCACGCCTGATCTCAGGGGGTTCGAAATGGGGACCTTGACAGTGATCTAAAACCACAGGACAAAAAATTCATCTCAGCTAGTGCCGCCGCAAATGCAAAACTTTTTGATAAGGGTCGGTTCACACATTCAGCTACCGGCCATCTGGTGCAGAGTTATCATATCATGTACGTTCACGTGTGAACGCACCTTAGAAGAAAAGGGAAAATAGTAATAAATCCTGATGAGTTTTTTTTTCTGCCTTTCTTTACTTGGCTCCAAAAAAAACCCCTTCATATACTCCAAAAGACAAATGCAGGGATGTGAACCAGACTGCTTCGCATGGGTTTTGCCAGGTTGCTTTTCAGAGAACTCCCCGGGAAGAGAGAGCGCTTAACTTCTGGTTGACTTTGAAGTTTATAAAAAGAACCGTCAGTTAAGTGGAAGCGGCTAAACCCGACAGAACGGAATCGGACCGACAGCGAGATGCAGCCCTGTTAAAAACAGAACCAAACTGACTCATCAGATTATGAACTTCCACTGCACTTTTCATGCTAGCGCACTGGATCTGCTGACAGGCCCTCTGGCTTTGGTTGTTTTTCCAGTCGGGAAGCTCGCTGAGAAGCCTACTACGGACTGGCAACGTTTTGCAAATTTCTAAAGAAGAGAAGGGAAGAGGTCAGGGCACACACAGCAGCTGCTGCTGGATTGGAAATCAAGAAGTATATTTGGAAAAGATCAGATCTGGGGACATGGAGGCCAATGTGCAGGACACTGAAAAGAAGACGAGAAGTATATGCTAAGAGAGAGCGGCTGCCACAGGGGGGGAAAGCCACATCCCTGTGTCATGTTGTCACCCTCCTTCTCAAAAACAAGTGACAGAATTTAGCTCATGTCCTGACACCGTTCCTGATCCTTTCCCTCCACAATCCTGGGCAAAGCTGGCAGGAGGGATTCAGTACAAGGACACCAAGACACAGGGAAAGTATTCCGCACATTACAAAGGGTGACACGGAGAACTTGACGCGGGGTTGCCATTTTCAGCAGCCGATTCACCTTTCTTGCAATGCACAGTTCCACCTAGAGAAGGAATTTCCAATGTGAAGAATAAAGGGAACCGATACAGGATTAAGGGATTCCCCAATGGAACTCCAGAGTCGCGGGTGGGGGGGGGGGGGAGACAGGGAGGGGCTATGGCCCAGAGACTCAGTCTGGTGTAGTGGTTAAGAGCACGGACTCCAATCTGGGAGAAACAGGTCTGATTCCCTGTTCCTCCACATGCAGCTGCTGGTGTGAACTTGGGTCAGTTACAAGTTATTTCAGAGCTGTTCTCTCACGAGCAGTTCTCAAAAGAGCTCTCTCAGCCCCACCTACCACACAGGGTGTCTGTTGTGGGGAGGGGAAGGGAAGGGAGATTGTAAGCCGCTCTGAGACCCCTTCGGGTAGTGAAAGCTGGGCTATAAATCCAATCTCCTCCTCCTCCTCTTCTTCTATGGAAATATGAAATTTCCAATCATCTGAGGAAAGGAGATTGTAAGCCGCTCTGAGATGCCTTTGGGTAGTGAAGGGCGGGGTATAAATCCAATCTCCTCCTCCTCCTCCTCCTCCTCCTTCTTCTGTGGCAGAGCATCTGGTCCTAGGTTAAATCCCAAGTATCCTAGGTTCAATCCCGGGCATCTCCAGTTGAAAGGACCAGGCAGTAGGTGATATGAAAGACCTCCACCTGAGACCTTGGAGAGCTGCTGCCAGTCTGAGTAGACAACACTGACTTTGATGGACTGATGGACTGATTCCGTATAAGGCAGTTTCATGTAACAATTAGACAAAAAGGGGGAAAGAGCGGAAGATGATACTATAAAAGAAGTCCATCAACTCCAGCATCCTGTTCCCACAGTGACCAATTACATGCCTTCAGGAAATTCCAAAGAAGGCCATGAAGGACACAGCTCACCCCTGATGCCATCCTTCTGCAACTGGTATACTGAAGGACACTGCCCCGAACTTGGAGGTTCCATTCAGTCATCATAGCTAAGTCTCGATAGGATCCTTCACTGATTTGTCTCGTCTTCTTTTTAAGCTGTCCAGGCGAGTGGCTGTAGATGCAATCGATGACAAACATTCATCACCCATTGCGCAAGTGAGTTTTTCTAGCTGTCGTGAATTGACTGCCCAGCACTTTCACTGGGTGGTCCATACTTCTATCATTTTACCATTTTACCCAACCCACTGATCATTTCAGATGCCCTTTAGTGACTTTCTTCCATCTCTAGGATGTCCTCTTTGAGATGGGGGGACCAGAACCATACACAATAACCCAAACATCACTGATTTATACAAAGGCTTGATGATCCTTGCTATTTTATGTTCAGTCCTTTCTTCTAATCATCCAAGGCATGGAATTTCCCTTTGCACTAATTTCATTGCGCCATCCACCATGAGTCCTGACCTGGAAGGCCCATGTTGGCCTGATCTCATAAGACGTTGGAAGCTAAGCAGGGCTGGCCCTGCCTAGTACTTGGATGGGAGGCCACCAGGGAAGTCCAGAGTTGCTACGCAGCAGCAGGCAATGGCAAACCACCCCTGTTCCTCTACTGCCTTGAAAACCCTACAGGGTCACCATAAGTCATCCACTATTATCCCAAGACCCCTCCCCGAGATAGTTCAGCCCATATCAGAACGCATGTGAGGTTTTCTGCTCTCATCAGAATCACTTTACAGTTAATTACCCTTGAAACGTCTTTGCCATTTTGACAAGTGGCCATTCAGAGAGCTTCACAGATCCTTCTGGTGTTCTCTGCAGTCAACTTGGACCTTCCTCATCCTCAGTAATTTGGAGTCACGAGCAAACCCAGCCACTTCACCCCCTTTTGACCCCCGGCTCTGGATCGCTTAAGTTAAATAGTGTTGATCGCTGTGATGAAAGGATGCTTCAACCCACAGGTACCTTGTGCAAAACCTATCGTTTTGGAAGAGAAATGTTTAATTTGCACTCAGCTAATGTTCAGAGATTACCCTCAAAAAAGTCTTCCCAGTTAGGCAAATGGCCGTAGAGCCAATTTTTGCTCGTGAGCCTGCAGTCGGTCTCAGTCAGTGGGGTTGCCATGGATATATGGATAGGCGAGTAGCCAACAAGGCAATAAGGCTTGCTGAAACACAGCCGAAAAGTCACATGACCAATGGGCCCCTTGGAACATTCTGGAGCCAGAAGATCAGAATTTATCACTAGGGTGGAGAAGAGGTGGAGTCTGATGGGCATCCGGAAAAGGAAGGATTCCTTTACTACAACATCCCAAGAGAGCATTCCAAGAGATTGGGGGGGGGGGGGGGATACAGAGCAAGGCTGTCTGGTTTTGGCTTTTCACTTGGCTTGGAGAAGACATGAAAACTGGATGGGCCAACCAAAGAAGGAAACATGGCCACACTAACCTGGCCCCTACCTGCTGGAACAGGCAGTCGGGACCATCTACCCTACATGGAGTTTGAGGCTCTGTGGATGGGACTCCAGTATCATCTATCTGTTTTTTGGAGGGGGGGGTCTGAATTATTGCTCGCCATATTTAACTAACTGGGTTTTTTTGTTTTAATATTTTTAATGTTTTTCGTGTACTTGTGCCAACTGACTTTTGTTGTTATCTGTTTTGATGTTACCCACCCTGAGCCCATTTGGGGAGGGCGGGATAGAAATTTTAAAAAAATAAATAAACAAGTGATCCTGACAGAAGTGGCACAGAGGGAGACAGATCCGGTCACTTTTAAGATTCCTCTCCCTCCCTCAGTCTTAATCAACTATCGTAGTGAGAAGTTTAGAGCTAGGGGAAGAAGACTGATTATACTGCACTTTTTGATCCTCCTTTGCTCAGTTTCAAGAGGGTAAGCATGTTGGTCTGCAGTCGAAGAGCTAGATTTGAGTCCCAACAAGATTTTCGGGGTAAAGGAGCTGAGGAAATGCTATCATCAGCATACAGTCTGAACTTCTGGTACTAAACTGACACCCACCATTGACCAAACTATGCTGGGAACAGGGACAGTCAGTCTCTGCTGTGAATGGTCTCCATGCCTGGTTTGTATGCCTGGCAATCACTAGGGTCGCCAACTCTGGGTGGGAAATTTCTGGAGATCTAGAGGTGGAGCCTCAAGGGAGTAGAATGCTTTGAAGTCCACCCTGCAAAGCAGCCATTTTCTCCAGGGGAACTGCTCTCTGTCGTCTGGGAAATCAGTTCTAATCCTGGAATGTCTACAGGCCCCACCTGAGGGAGGGCAACTCCAACTGTCACTCAAAGTCGGAGTGTTCACTTCAACTCCAGAAGGGCCAATCAGGCTGCGTCGAGATTAGAACCCTTGACCAAATCACTGAGTGGGAAAGGAGAAGGGGTGATGACAGCAGTTCCTGGCGGTCGGCCTGCCCACGTGGGACGAAGGCGAGAAGACAAATGGTGCAAAGGGAAGGCTCTTTAATGACTGTATAACCCCAACGTGAATTTCACGTGCAGCTTTGTCAGGGACTAAAGTGTACCTACGGGTGGAACTAGGGTTATACAATCATTAACGATTCTTTCCTTTGTACCTTTTGTCTTAAGGACATAAGAACATGAGAGAAGCCAGTGTTGGATCAGGCCAGTGGCCCATCCAGTCCAACACTCTGTGTCACCCAGTGGCCAAAAACACCAGGTGCCATCAGGGTCAGGACACTAGAAGCCCTCCCACTGTTGCCCCCCAAAGCACCAAGAACACAGAGCATCACTTGCCCCAGACCGAGAGTTCCTATCTATACCTTGTGGCGAATAGCCACGGATGGACCTCTGCTCCATACGTTTATCCAGTTCCCTCTTGAAGCTGTCCATGCTTGTAGCCACCACCTCCTCCTGTGGCAGTGAATTCCATGTGTTAATCACTCTTTGGGTGAAGAAGGACTTCCTTTTATCCGTTCTAACCCGACTGCTCAGCAATTTCATTGAGTGCCCACGAGTTCTTGTATTGTGAGAATCACCTTCATTTTGCCTTGGTGCTCCCCCCTCTTTTCTGCCCATGTAGAAGCCACGGCCTGATTCATCTAGCAACAGGTTCAGTGACTACCTCCTTCCTTCTCATGCCAGCTGCCTGGGAAGTGAGAGTTGCCAACTCCAGGTGGCGCCTGGGGAGGACAGGGACCTCAGTGGAGGACAATGCCAGAGAGTCCACCCTCCGAAGCATTCATTGGCCACCAGGAGGGGATGGGTGGGGTAGGGTTGCCAGATCCAGGTTGGGAAACTCCTGGAGGTTTGGGGGTGGAGCCTGGGGAGGATGGGGACCTCAGTGGGGTACAGTGCCTTCGAGTCCACTCTCCAAAGCAGCCATTTTCTCCAGGGGAACCTCTGTAGTCTGGAAATGAGCTGTAATCCCGGGGGATCCCCAGGCCCCACCTGGAGGCTGGCATCCCTAATGTAAAGGCAGGTGAACGTGGATGTTTCAAAATGCATTGCGGAGGCCTTCGAGAGGGTGGCTCCCGGAATCCAACCCTCCGGGCTGGAACCAACTATTTCTCATTCCCATCGCCAACAAGCTATTTTCTGCCAGTGAGTTACAATTTGCTTGGCATAATTACTCGTGCTGTCACTGCTGCTTGCCGCTGCAGTACGTGTCCTCGGTCCCCAAGGGCTTAATAAGCAGCGCTAAACCCTTGATATCCCTGTACTTGCAGCTAATCCCACCTAAGAGAGTTTCCACTGGTGGCAATACGGCGCTGATTTACAAATGCAATAAAGGAAGGTGGGCATCCCGACAGCAAGGGAGGCCAATACTCAGATGGGGAGAAAGAAGGCATAGAAAGCCTCAACACATTAAGCCGGTGCTGGTTTTCAAATGGTGTACTGGGGAACCCTGAGGGCTTCCCGAAAACTTAGCAGGGGTCCGCAGTGAAAAGTTCAGTAGAGGCACACCAGTTTCCCTGAAAGACTGCTTAGCAAAGAGGTCAACATGAGACACAGGCTGGCCTGTCCATTGAGCAAACCTAGGCAACCACTTTGCCAGAGCTGCAGGGGTGCCAAAAGAGTTAAGAGGGCTACAGGCAGCCATAGAGGGCCAGGGTGCAGCACAGAGAGGGAGCCGAACCAGCGTTCCTCCTACACATGTTTCACCAAGTGTTCAGATAAGAACTGACTGCACCGGTTTGGTCGCACTAGTGCTTTACCATAGGATGCCGCCATATTTATTTAATTTTATTGTATTTATTGTATTTTATATTTTGTATTTGTTGTTTTAAATTGTATGTTGTTTTAAACCTGTTGTAAGCCTCACTGAGCCGCCTCGGCAGGAGGGCGGGATAGAAATCCGATAGGTAGGTAGGTAGGTAGGTAGGTAGATAGATAGATAGATAGATAGATAGATAGATAGATAGATAGATAGATAGATAGATAGATAGATAGATAGATGTCCTATCATGCCTACTCAGAAGTGAGTCCCACTAGGTGCAGTGGGATTTACTCCCAGGTAAGCATATTTAGGGTTTTAGTCCTTGGAACAAGCCAGTTGGTGTTTTGTTATGCTCATATATGCATGTTGTTGTTGTTGTTGTTGTTATTTCAATTTATTAATCGCTTTCCCCCGTGGGCTCAAAGTGATGTACAGTTACACATTTTAGACAGGGGACTAACAATGTTCATTGGGTATAGGGAGGACAACATATATTCATTTTTAATTGCACACGCTGTCACTGCACAGTGTAAACGTCTTCTGGCTTGGCTTAGTCATTTTCCGAACGGCTGCTTGTCGACAAGGCTTCAGGACCCATATGTCAAATCGCCACACTGCCACCGCCTGGCTGGAAACATCCATTGCAGGGATTTTTGCCTTTTTCCGGACCTCGACCAGGACATCCCGACCATCAGCTAACACCCTCCCACAAGGGAGATTGGTGTGCCCACCCTCTCTAAGGAGTGGTTGAAGGGGGGGCAAAGTCATGGTTAATGGGTGGGGCCGTGGTTCAGTGGTAGAGCATCTGCTTGGCTTGCAGAACGTCCCCAGTTCAATCCCCAGCATCTCCAATAAAAGGACCAGGCAGGAGTTCAGCCTGAGACCCTGGAGAGCACCTGCCAGTCTGAATACACAAATACTGACCTTGATGGACCCAGGGTCTGATTCAGTAGAAGGCACGCTTCATGTGTTCCTAGTTCACCTAGGGCACCAAAAAACCCTGGGCCACCCCCCATATGAAAAGGGTGTCCTATAGATAAAACTTTACTAATGACTACCTTATCTACACGATAAATTGCCATTGGCCTTAACAGCTGTTACCTCTTCCCAGAGACCATGAGAATTCCACAGCAAAGGTTCACACCTCCAGTGCATTCCTTGAAGTTAGGGATTTTCCCAATGACTGCCTCGCAACACTTTGTAATACAGACCCACAGTCCAAACAAAAGAAGCTTCCCCCCCCCCCGAAAGAAAAACCTTTTCTTTTGCAAATGGCTCCGTCAGCCCTTCTATCTTTTTTAAAGCACAAACAAACAAAAAACAAGCCAATCTGTTAAAAATGGCCGGAGCCACCTCACCTGAGCCACGCCGGCTGCTTGGTTAGCGACTAATCTGGGTCCTGGTGCTAATTTCACGATGTCGGCCAAGGACACGTTTGTCTCCGCCACCAGTCCTGCAACAGAGGATCACAGGCCTGATCAATGCGCAGAAACAGGATGAGGGATGCGCCCGGACGCCCCGGCAAATTAATACGTCGCATTGATCCTCCTGGGCCGGGTCAGCATTCGGGAGTGAAGGATAAAGGGTAAAGATCTTACATTCCAATGCAACTCAGGCCTGGGCCAGCCAGGATGCCGAGATTGAGTTTACGCCAATCACTCCCGTTTGTCCCATGGAGGGCGAAGCCGGCCACAAGAGTTGCAAGTTCAACAGTATCAGTAATCACTGAGGAACACCGATAAAGCGGCACACAGATGAGGAAATATGGAAAAGTAATGAATTCAAGGGCAAAGCGTGACCACGAAAAAGCCCACAGAGAAGCCTGGAGATAGAAAATGAAGAGCAGGGAGAGGGGGAAGAGTACGATGGAGCGGGAGATAGATAGGGAGAAAGGAGAGAAATTACCCCAGCCTCGCAAGCGGTTTTTTTAGCCTGCCCACCCACACAGCATCACAATAGTCATTTGTGACCTAAAAGAGAGAAAAAAGAACCACCTTGTGCAGAGCTTCCCCGCCTGGAAGCAATCGCTGCTCCCCACCGGCATCCCTGACAGCGTTTGTTTATAAGTCTAATGAATCTACAAATAGTTTGAACCGGAGTGCCCTAGATTAAATAGACAGCATGCTCTGGAAATGTGCGTGTGCACTCTTGTCGCGGGGTCGCCACGTTTCCCAGCCATTACCGGTGCTCTCTAAGCCCCAGTCATATATGGGCAAGGCATGATGATTCCCTCTGCTAGTGGAGCCTCCACTGGATCCTGGTTTTGCCTGTAGGGGAAGACGGTCTGAATGGAGGGGGGGAGCTTTTAGCGTGAATGGCTTTCTCTCCTTCCTGGTCTGTGGTCTATCAGTGGCTACTAGCCAAGGTGACTAAAGGGAACTCCCGTGTTCGGAGGCAGCCAGCCTCTGAACATCACGAGTAGGCCTCAGCCCCTATGACCCATTGCTGGCCCTCCAGAAGAAGTGGTTGGCCACTGTGTGAGGCAGCACGCCGGACTAGATGGACCACTGGTCTCATCCAGCAGGGCTCTTCTGATGTTCTTACCAAGGGAAGGCTTCAGCCCCTATGCCCTGTTGTTGGCCCTCCAGAGGAACTGGTTGGCCGCTGTGTGAGACAGGAGGCTGGACTAGATGGACCACTGGTCTGATCCAGCAGAGCTTTTCTTAAGCTCTTATCAGGGGAAGGCCATGGCCTCTGTGCCCTGTTGTTGGCCCTCCAGAGGAACTGGTTGGCCACTGTGTGAGACAGGAGGCTGGACTAGATGGACCACTGGTCTGATCCAGCAGGGCTCTTCTGATGTTCTTACCAGGGAAAGGCCTCAGCCTCTATGCCCTGTTGTTGGCCCTCCAAAGGAACTGGTCTAGTCTGTGTGAGACAGGATGCTGAACAAGATGGACAACTGGTCTGATCCAGCAGGGCTCTTCTGAGGTTATCAGGGGAAGGTTTCAGCCTCTATGCCCTGTTGTTGGCCCTCCAGAGGAACTGGTCTAGTCTGTGTGAGACAGGATGCTGGACTACATGGACCACTGGTCTGATCCAGC
This sequence comes from Gekko japonicus, assembly GCF_001447785.1. Taxonomy (NCBI): domain Eukaryota; kingdom Metazoa; phylum Chordata; class Lepidosauria; order Squamata; family Gekkonidae; genus Gekko; species Gekko japonicus. The sequence continues at coordinate 573,873 of NW_015173681.1, read as the reverse complement.
AGGGCTCTTCTGATGTTCTTATCAGGGGAAGGCCTCAGCCTCTGTGCCCTGTTGCTGGCTCTCCAGAGGAACTGGTTGGCCACTGTGTGAGGCAGGATGCTGAACTAGATGGATCACTGATCTGATCCAACAGGGCTCTTCTTATAGTCTTATGTTCAGGGAAGGGAAGGGTTAAAGATTCCCCTTCTCTCTCTCCCCCCACCTTCTGTTTTAGTCTGTCCCTCAGAAAAGCGTTTGGAAAAGAAAAATAAGACTTCTTAAAAAATGACCACAGGACTAAACGTAAAATGTTGTTGTGCCTTATGCTTCCAATTCAACAAAGAACAGTATGGCTGGACCAGGGGAGAGCATGCCAGACCTACCAGTCAGAGAATGCAGCTGGTACAAAATGTTTGTGGTATAAGTAGTTTTGGTGCTTACATTGTACATCTCTTCTGGCAGATTTTTTTTTAGTGAACAGGCGATTCATGAGCATTACCAATCAATCAATCAACAGAGCAAAAGAAGAGCAGAGGAATTAGGAAGGGCTTAACATGGGGCAAGGAATACAAGAAAGATCCAGGGAATATCCCCTCCCCTCCTCTGGGTTCTGTGTCATCACATAGTGCAGTGTGCGCTTTCAAGCTGTTTGCTTTTTTGAAAACTGAGGGCTAGAGCCTTTTTTCTGTCATGTGGAAACTGAGGTCCTCAGATTTTAAAACTGAGGGCTAGAACCTTGTTTCTGTCATGTGGAAACACCCTCAGATTTTAAAACTGAGGGCTAGAACCTTGTTTCTATCATGTGGAAACACCCTCAGATTTTAACACTGAGGGCTAGAACCTTGTTTCTGTCATGTGGAAACTGAGGTCCTCAGATTTTACATGTATGTAAAATATGTAGGCTATGTAAGGTATATTGTAAGGTATAAATAAAATAGTAGAATATACCCGACAGAGGGTTTCACAGTGTATTCCATGTATTCTGGGGTTCTGTGGAATCCTACTAATGGAAATATGCTTCCACTGCTTGCCTCACAGTCCACAAGTTCTTGAGTTCAAAGCCAGTTCACACAGGACAATGGATAACCCCACAGAGTATCAACCACAGGACAAGCTTGAGCATCCTTTGCAACACACAGGGGTTCCTTCACCATTTTTTATGCGTTCCTCAGCAGAAAAGGATTTGCTGAAGGTAAGCAGTTTGGAAACCAACAGCCTATCATACCACACATCCCGCCCCCCCCGGTAATACGCAGAACACTCTCCTGGGGGTAATTTCCAACGTCTTTCCCAAACACAGTCAAATATGCATTCTGCTCTCTATGTTCGTACTGCTTAGAGGGCTCTTCAGTTGACTTACCATGAATTGCTCGGTAAGCAGAACCTAAACAGGCTGAATTAGCAGTGTCAATAGTGTAAACCGGAGCGCTGAACACATCCGACAGGATCTGAGAAGAGCAAAAGCATCGGTTACAGCTAAGCCGCGGGAAACGGGCAATTTCATTCCCTGAGCCGAAGCACGCAGACGGGCTGCCGAACAAGGAGATCGGCCGTGGGAAAGCGGCCCTTGCAATCCCATCTGTATTATTCCACGTGGCACAGCAGGTTTCAGGGGCTTGTAAGTAACCATCAAAGGAGACGGGTGGGATTCCTGATGTTTTTTCCCTACGGATTATCTGGTTTTGAAGTTCTGATAGAAAGGCAGAATAACCCAACTGAAGAATTAATTGATAGGAACAAACTACATCGGTCAAAGTATTTTTAGGCACATCTCGATCACATGTTGAGAAAAGGCTGTGCCCCTTCGGTTTTGTGTGTTTTTGTTCTAAATGAACTTTTGAACACATGAAACTGCCTTTGATTGGATCAGACCGTCAAGTCCATCAAGGTCAGTCTTGCCTACTCAGACTGACAGCAGCTTTCCCAGGTTGGGCCGAGAAAAACAGGTTGCTTACCTGTAACTGGTGATCTTCGAGTGGTCATCTGTGCATTCACACCTATGGGATCTAGTGTGCACACGCTGGATCGATCGACATTGTAGCAAGCTCTTTAACGGATTTTCGCGCCCAGACCTCAGGCATGCGCAGGAACCCCACCGCACGTGCCCAGAGGGGTGGGCGCAGACATCCCGCCAGTTCCTTCAAACCGCCGCAAATCAACCCCTATTCAAAAATGTAGAAGCTGACAGCAGCGGGGAAGGATGGCGGGTGGTGTGAATGCACAGATGACCACACGAAGATCAACAGTTACTGTTAAGCAACCTGTTTATCTTCGACGTGGTCTCTGTGCTTCACACCCATGGGAGATTAGCGAGCAGTGGCCTACCTGGAGGAGGGTGCTGGCAGGTCCTTACTGCGTAGCCAAAGATAGAATGTGACATCCCATGTCTGTATTAGAGTTCTTACGGATGTCTAGGGCGTAGTGCCTTATGAAGGTAGCAGCTTTGCATATGTCCATTAAGGGAACTCCCTGGAGAAAGGCAGTGGAAGCCGCAACAGCTCGAGTTGAATAGGCTCTGATCGGGCCAGGCAATGGCTGTTTGGCAATCAGGTAGCAGAGGTGGATGAGACCCACAATCCACCTCAAGAGGCGCTGAGCGAGTCCCCATCCTTGCTGGTGCGTATGAGACGAACAGTTGGGACTCACGTCTCGCTGGACGGGTTCTGTTCAGGTAGAACAGGAGCGCAAGTTTCACATCTAAGGTGTGTAACAGTCTGTCCTCTGAGGATGTCGGGAGCCGGGAAGAAATCCGGGAGGAAGACCTCTGCCTGTAGGTGGAACTCTGACACTACCTTTGGCAGGAACGAGATGTCAGGGACGAGGTGGACACCGTCTGGCAAAAAAGACAAGGTGTGTCGTGTCTGAAAGCCAGTATTTCTCCAACTCGCCTCGCTATGGGAGTCCAGGAGCTGGATGGTCGGTATCGGTGGAGGGGCATGGACCTCTGATGTCGATACTGCCATTGGAGTGGGAGGCACTTTTGGGGCATCACCCAGTGCAGACACCGCTACCTTCCCCTTCTTTGCCGCCTTTAGGGACTTAGAGGAGCCCTTTTTTGCGGACTTGTGCTCCTTACTTGGCTTGGGCTTCTTCTTCACTGGAGTGGAAGCGGAGGATTGCGCCTTCAATGCCGGTGGTTTCGATGTTGGTTGGCCGATGTCGGAGGCAGGCCTCGATGCCAGAGCTGTCGATGTCAATGGTCTCTGAGGGAGGATGTAAAGCCGACTCAAGGAGTGCCACTTTAAGGCGCGCAGCTCGGTTTTTTCGTGTCTGGCTAGAAAACCTGGCACCGTGCCGGCAAGACTCAGGTCGATGAGACTCCCCCAAACAAAAAATACAAAGGGTGTGGCGGTCAGGTGGAGCTAGTTTGCTGCCGCAACTCTTACAGCGGTTGAAAACCCCCCACTTTTCCTCCATAACAAATACCAAAAGGAGGAAAAAGAAGGGGGGGGGGCGAAGACTAAACTGAGGTAAAACCGGCAACTTCCCCCTCAACACGAAAAACAATGTTTTTTTGAAAAACAAACGAAGAAGAGTGAGAAAAATAATAAAACTGAGGAAAAAATCCGAAGAGCCGTGGGGCAAAGTTAGCCAAAAAAGCGAACCGATCAGACCGACGAAGAAAGGGTCTTTCCAACGCGGCAGTAAGAAAGGAACTGGCGGGATGTCCACACCCACCCTTCTGGGCATGCGCGGTGGGGTTCCTGTGTATGCCTGAGGTCTGGGCGTGAAAGTCCGTTAAAGAGCTTGCTACAATGCCGATCGATCCAACGCGTGCACACTAGATCCCATGGATGTGAAGCACAGAGACCATGTCGAAGATCTTTCAAATCTCCTCCTACCTGATCCTTTTCCCTGGAGATGCCAAGGACTGAACCTGGGGCCTTCTGTATGCCACACAGATGCTCTGCCACTGAGCCATGCCCCCTCCAGTTATGAAGTCACATGAATTATACTGGACAAAACTCATATGTAGAAACATATGTTCAGGGACTGAAGTGAGCCCATCTTTTTTATGTGTTCTCACTGAAACATTACAGATACCAATAGCTAGCAGGGGCAGGACCAAAAGTCAAAATAAAAGCTAAGAACAGAAGGAGGAGGAGGAGGAGATTGGATTTATACCCTGACCTTCACTCAGAGTCTCAGAGCGGTTTAAAAACTACTTTCCCTTCCCATCCCCATAACAGACACCCTGTGAGGTAGGTGGAGCTGAGAGAGCTCTTTTCAGAACTGCCCTTTCAAGGACAGCTCTTGTCAGAACTATGGCTTGCCCAAGGTCATCCAGCAGCTGCAAGTGGAGGAGTGGGGAATCAGACCCGGTTCTCCCAGATTATAGTCCACACACTTAACCACTACACCAAATAGGACTTGATTGGCCAGAACATTTCTGGCATTTCTCCTCCTGTTACTTTACAGTAACACCATTTATACAGAGCTTTCCTTTTTGTACTTCACATATACTGTCTCAAAAATCCTTGCACAGGATTGTATCCTTGTTGGCAAATATTAGTACCCTTATAGAAGCAAGCCAGGAGTGCGGATGAGAGAAATCAAAGCTCTCTAAAGACGGAGGCAAGCCCTCCTCTTTCACAAGGCACGCTCTTCGCCATCAGGTTCAACAGAAATCTAAATCTAACCAGGGAGCCGAGCAAAACAAAGGGAATGGAGCAGTGTCACCCACAACCATGGAATACTTTAGGATACTAGAGGCAGGGAAGCAAAACTCGCACCACCCTGTACGGAACTAGCTCAAGATGGGTCGCCGTGTTAATCTGTCTGTAGCAGTAGAAAAGAGCAAGAGACCGGTAGCACCTTCAGGACTAGCAAAATGTGTGGCAGGGGATGAGGTATCTGAAGAAGTGAGCAGTGGCTCACGAAAGCTCATCCCCTGCCACATATGCTGTGAGTCTTTAAGGCGCTGCTGGACTCTTGCTCGTTTCTACTTGTATGGAAAAACAGTGTTAGCAGGGAACACATCTGCCCCAGGTCTGTGTGGGATGCTTCTGCAGAAAATGGACCCGGCCAATGCCTCTAGGGTGAGAGGTCTTGATGGGGACCCGACCTGGTGGTGGTGGTGGTGGTAGTGGCTTCAGGATCTCTCCAGTGTCTGCTGGGCTTCTCCTCCTGGTGGAACTCTCCGTTGTGAGTGTTAATATGAAGAGGGGGAGAAGGGCCTCCTTTCTGGTCTCTGTGCCTTGGCTCTTGAGGTTTTCACTGGAGCCACTGTGGCTCTACTCAGGTGTTGGGGCTGGCCAGCCCTCTTACAGCCAGGCTCTTTGCCTCGGGTATAGTGGCTAAGTGCGCGGACTCTAATCTGGGAGAACCGGGTTGGATTCCCCACTCCTCCACATGCAGCTGCTGGTGTGACCTTGGGTCAGTCACAAGTTCTCTCAGAGCTGTTCTTGAAAAAGAGCAGTTTCCGTCAAAGTTCTTTCAGCCCCACCTAACCTCACAGGGTGTCTGTTGTGGGGAGGGGAAGGGGAAGGAGTTTGTAAGCCGCTCTGAGACTCCCTTGGGTAGTGAAGGGCGGGGTATAAATCCAATCTCTTCTTCTCTTCTGGATGGGCAGGGAGAAGAGAGTAATAAGGAGTCTAGGGCTCTGTTTCCCAGCTCACTTTAGGCACACTAGAAAAGTTTCAAGGAAGAGGTTCAAGAGTGTCCTTGATTCCACCAAGTGGCCGCCTTTATATTATGAAAAATCATTGAGTTAGCTTTTACAGATGTCTTGTACTGATTCCCTTTCGCAGTGAAAAAGTAGGCAAATTGCGCATATTTCACTGTGCAATGATGACATGCCTGCATTCTGTGCACAAGCACACTATGTGCATGCACAAGAGAACTGTGGCCGCTCGTGGCTTCCAGCACATGTGCCATGTTATGAAATATTCACTTTGTAACTATTACTAGCCAATCGAACTGGGCATTTTTGGTTGTTTGGATGCATCTTCCGTGGTTTCCCATCAGCATTCGATGCAAGTCTGTCCTTCTTAGTGTCAGGCTCTGAAGTCACTACCTGAGGCTTAGAAGGGTTCTGCACATGGGTGGGGCAGCAGCAATGCTCCAAGCTGTGGAGTCTTGTGAGCAGAAATTCTACTTTGTGAGCTACGGGCATTAAAGCCGTGAGCGAGCAATTTGGCTACTGCATGAATCAGTTTGCTCTGGAGCCATCCCTTCCTGAGGCAGGACAAAAAAAGTGTGCGCCGGAGGCTAAAAAACTGTAAGCTAGCTCACACTAACTCAGCTTAGAGGGAACACTGGTCAGCAGGACTCTGTTGAAGCGAAGGGTGAGGAGGCCGACTTGCAGCAGGGACTCCCCCCCCCCTTTCTCTAGTTTTGAAGCTAAGCAAGAGTTGGGACTTTAATACATGTGCTTGCATGTCATAGGCCCCTCACCTGTATACTCAGGTCAGGACTGAAGCAACATCCACATTCTTCACTGGGAGCTCTCCAGGGTGCTGAAGAGGCGGCCCCTCCCCTGGTTACCGGGAACCCGAATCTTCTACCTTCTTCACACTGCTGTGAAGTCTTGCTTAAAATCAGTCATCTCCACCCTCTGCTCATTTCCCCACAGGTTTACAGCCAGGTCAAAACACCACTTGGGGGCGGGGGAGGCTCAAAGATTTCATATGATCTCACATACTTGCAAGATTTCTTTATTGTAGGATGCCCCACCGGTAGCCAGGATTCTGGTTGTTGGCACTGCAAAGCGGGGGGGGGGGGGGGGGAGAGAAGAGAAATTGCCATGAATATGGTGTGTGCCACTCACAGGAGGATTGTAGTGGTTAGACAAAAATTAACAGCTGTGCACTAAGAGCGCAAATTCAAAGCTGGGGTCATCTTTGAGCAGTTGACGGAATGGGTTTTAGTCCAGGAAAGCTAAGGCCAAAATAAATCTGTTAAAGTGTTTAAGGTTCAGAAAGGCTCCTTTTTGTTTTTGCTGAAAGAGATTAACATGGCCGCACCCCCCCCCCCGATGTTTTTAGAAACCGATTCACACGAAGAAAAGAGTGGCTTTGTGTCAAATCTGCTGGGATTAGTTTCAAAGCTAATTTGCAGACAGATGGCATCAGCGCGTGGTAAAACAGTTGTATGGTAATTTCACAGGGCTCCCAGGGCTATGGCTGGTGGCATCGCTACATCGTTTCTGGGGGAAACCCGGAAGTGACGTTGGGCCGCTCTAGGAATTCCTAGATCCTCTACGGTTTGCCTGTGCCTCTGCATGTCCCTGCCCCAACCCTCACACTCCTGCCCTATCTTTTCATTAGGTGCCCATTTCCCATTTCTGCACAGGACACTAGGCTCAGTCACCCTTGGTCACATCATGTGTTGGAAGGTTCCAACCATTAGTGGAACAGACCCCAATTAAAAGGAACTTCCAGATCCATGGGCAGTAAACCTCTGAATACCAGTACTAAGAGGCAAAGCCCTGTCCTCTATTTCCTCTGGCCCTCCAAGGCAGCTGGTCGGCCTCTTTATGGAACAAAAAACTAGACCAACCATTGGTCTGTTCCAGCAGGTTCCTTCCAATGTTCTTAAGATCCCATGCACTGTCCACAAAACAGAGACAAGTGGCATCTTAGCAAAACCAAGGGGTATATTATTGAACTTTGGTCCAAAAACCCCTTCAAACCCTTGGTTACAAGAAAATACACAATCCCACAGTGAGACAACAGATTTTGCATCACCTTTATTTAAAAAGACACAGCAGGACTAACAACCAACCTCACGAGCTCTGCACGAAGTTTCCAAGCCCAGCATGCTTTGACTCGGGTGCAGGCTTTTTTTGCAATTCAGCCAAAGGCTCTGCAAAAGAGGAAACTTCATTCCACCGATAAATTTAATCAGATCTTCCTCTTTGGAGGATATTCAGCGATGCACAAATTGGGTTTAAAAAGCCATTAAGATCTCTGTCAATGTCAGTAAACAAATAAACCACACAGCCGACTGATTCCTGGGAGAAAACAAGTTTCAATTATACCTGTGCAGAGTGACAGAGCCCTGCCAATATTTCAGAAACATGTCACAGAAACCAGTGAAAAATAACCACTAAAACTACTGGGCTTAGAGGAGGAGGAGGAGGAGGAGGAGG
>NW_015173681.1:543681-565696 GCF_001447785.1 Gekko japonicus | reverse complement strand
AGGAGGAGGAGGAGGAGGAGGAGGAGGAGGAGGAGGAAGCAGAAGCAGCAGGCCAATATCTACAACTGAAATCTTTAGTTTGGTCAAGAAGGTTCCTCTCTTTTCTACATCTTCTCTTCTGAATGCCATGTACAAATGGCCGATAGATGATATCACAGTCAGTCGTAGGTCTGTTTCTCTTGAGAAGGTAACTGCCAGCGTGCAAGTCCAACACAACATTTTGCCATCCCAAATGTGTAACCCAAGAAGTGCACCCCAGAATCCTTTGCAACTCTGCAGGGAATGCTAGGGCATACATCTTCGATTGCCCTCTGCTTCACTGTCTCCCCACTGGATCACCAAAGTGTCTCCTAACCTCAATCAGTGTTGTGGTGAAGAGTATTGGGCTAGTATCCAGGAGACCCAGGTTCGAATCCCCACTTGTGCCATGGAAGTTCATGGGGTGATCTTGGGCCAGTCACAATCTCTCAGCCTAAGCTACCTCACAGGGTTGCTGTGAGGATAAAATGAAGGAGTGGAGAACCATGTAAGCGACTTTTGGTCCTCACTGGGGAGATGGCAGGGTACAAGTCAAATAAACAAATTAATTAATAGAGGTTTCTTCTCTCCCCAACTGATTGCCCAGGCTGCATCTACAATCAGACCGTCATATGTTAATGCTAGTGGCAAACCTCAAGGCGCATGTAATGAGAACGCCAGAACTGTTATACCCGATCAGACCAAAGGTCTCTCTCCAGCCTAGCACCCACTGAGCTAGGAGCATGCTCGGGGCAAACAGGGCAGCCATCTGAAGCACAGCTTCAGTGCCAATGGTTGATCCGTCAAAGAATGATCAAAGGGTCAGAATCAGTTCTTGAAGCCACCACTCCCTTCTGTGCTGGGTGGCTTCAATGTCACCTCTGCCATCGAACTAGAGGTGGACTAACAATGGAAAGATCTCTTTCCTACAGATCTCTGTGCCAATGGGACATTTATAAAGTTTTGGAAGGCATCATCCTGCCCTCCAAAGAGGGCTCAGTGACTCTCTTCTATTTCTGACCTTCTAACTTGCCAGAGATGAGCAAGCCACAGACCCAATGTCATGAGTCAGCCAGAGCTCAGTTGATAGTGAGGACTCCTCAGGAGAAGAGAAGCCCCATGTAACCAACCTTCAGTCAACAGAAGCTGACGAACAGAAAACTGAGCTGCAGGCTTGTCAGGATTCACAGCATCAAGATTCACAGCCAACAGCTGGTGCACAGCCACCCACACCCTCCCGCTCTGCTTCAGCAGGTGAACCTCAGCTGGCCGTTCCCAGCCCACCAGTATCACCCACACCCTTAGTGTGCCACAGACAGAGGCTGAGGACAGAGCTACAGACAAGCTGGCAAAGTGCATGTCTCCTGGCTAGATGCCAGCTGCTTGCTGCTAACAAAGATGAGTAGCTGCAGGATTGCTTCTGAGCGGCTAGCTGCAAGCCTGACCCTTAGGTGGGTGGCTATGAAACCAGCCAAGAGAGCCTGTTAGGCGTGGGCGCAAAGTGTACATTAGACACTAAGAGACAATGACTCTGCTTTGCCTGATTCTTGGAACCTGGCCTAGGACTGAACAACTCCGCCTTGCCTGACTTCTGGAACTCTGACCTTGGATTGAATAACTTGACCCTGCCTGACTTCTGGAACCCTGACCTGGGGCTGAACAACCCTGCCTTGCCTGACCCCTGGCACCTGATACTCGGAGCCTGCAAGCCAGTATACCCAAACAGGTGACAAGAGAAAGTGAGAGCAGCACCAGAAGACAAGGGGGTCCTTCACCATCTTCATGTTTCCTAAGAGACTACACTTGGCTCTGTCCCATTAGCGTAACACTCTCCACCTTCCTTTTGTATGAACCTGACATTTTTAAGTGAAGAACGATTGTGGCCATGCCGCCAGCTGTCCTACGATTGCACAATTCAGCAAACAAACAGGCTAATAAGCCAAACGAATCCTTTGAAGAATTACTTCTCTTCCCTCCACAAACCAGCTTATGGAGATTGGTACCTGATGCGGTACCTTAACAGGGAAGCGCCAGGTGGCACCAATGTATTCCGTGGACAGGGCTCACGCACACAGGATGATGGTGTTGCCTAGCAACTAGAAGATACTTAAGGCTTGAAATTTAGCTTATAGACATCTAACAGCCTGAAGAGAAACAAAGCCACTATCTAATCTAAGATTTATCACCTCGTCTAAGGCTCCATGTGTGCGCGCGTGTGCACATGAGAAAGATACAGCCAGTGTGATAGGTGTATTTTCAGAAGCCGTAATTAATGGGCAAAACAATGCAGAAATGCTGAGAAGCATAGCGGGGTGTGCTCTTTATTTAAGGAAAACTGATGACCAAATGGTTCTGAAGAACAGCTCTGTGGTATGAGCGAGCCGCTCACAGGCTAGAGGGCATGAATGTGAAGGAGCTGGTGTGACACCAGGATATCCCTAGTTCAAATTTCGCCACTGCCACAAACTCACAAGCAAGTCTGCTCAGAAGTAAGTCCCATTTTATTCACTGGGGCTTTGCTCTCAAGGATGTCTTCTTAGGACTCTAGCATAGGTGGGTTTTATAAGCCACTGCCCTGGCGTTCGCACATCACAACAAAGCCACACTTCTCCCTGCACATGGAGCACGCTTGGAAGCTTCCTGCCTCTGGAAGCTTTCCTCGGAGCCCAGCATGCCATGACTTCGCACTGCAAGCACTTGGTACAATTCAAAAAGCTGGGCTCTACGCCCACAACGGTTTGGGAGCACAGTATTTGAACAACCGCCCAGCTGGTGGTGGTGGGAAATGCCGTCAAGTCGCAGCCAACTTATGGTGAACCCATAGGGCTTTCAAGGCAAGAGATGACCAGAGGTGGTTTGCCATTTCCTTCATCTGTGTAGTGTTAAGGGATTTTGCAGGTATCAGGAAAGTTACACTGTCAAGCAAGATTGAGATTCTCATAATGGTCTTTAAATCGTGAGCCTGTGTTGGCCTACTAAATTTTAAAGATGTTATATTCCTCCCTGACCCCCACCCACACTGCAAATCTGTTCTTTGACCTGCTGACCTTTAAGCAACCTCATCTCACTCAAGAGTCTGTGCCATCCTTTATCTCTCAGGGAAAAGTGTAGAAGGTTTTTTCCCCCTTATGTCTCTCTTAGGAACGTACTATGTACTCTAAACAGAGGGTGGAGTGAATTATGTTCGAGGACGGAATTGATGAATTCTTTTCAAAACACCAGACCCCGACCTTTTGTCTGTTTTATCCTATAAAGAACTTTGAATCTTGTTCAGTATGCTAGCGTGATCTGTTCTTGCTTGCATCAGAATGATAATTCTTAATGAAACTGCCTGCTTTGTTAGCGAAAAGCCTTGAGTGAATCTTTTTTCTCTCCCAGGTAGAACTCAGGAGGGCTATACTAGAGTTTTGAAAACTCCCCTAAGCAACCCTAGATTTACTTGGTGGTCTCCCATCCCAGTGCTAACCAGGGCTGACCCTGCTTAGCTTCCAAGGTCTGACGAGATCAGGCTAGCCTGAGCCTTCCCAGTCAGGGCACCTTCAACAACAACCTACCCATTGGTTAAAACACTGGTTCTCAAACTCGAATCCATTACTCCCCCCCACACACACACAGACACCAGGTGTAATGTATTCAAAGCTGCCTTGAATGCATGACATGTGAAACATCTAACTGAATTGTAATGTTAAGCTTCGTCCTGGGCTAGGATCCAAATCCATCCAATAGTATTGCTAGCCCAGGAAGTAACAAGCCAATCACTTCAAGCAAGCTCCCTGAGTGGGAACTAATGTGATTGGACCTTATCGTTGCAACCTCATAGGTTGATATTTGTACCGTGGGTGTGGCTATATTAGCCGGGAATGTTTAAAAGCAGGACAGCTGCAATGTAAAGGCTGTTCTGGCTATCAGATGTTGATCCGTGTTGGAGTTGTGTTCGAGTTGAAGAATAAAGTTGTGTTCTTGCTGAAAGAGCTCTCTCAGGGTGTCTGTTGTGGGGAGGGGAAAGGAAAGGAGTTTGTAAGCCGCTCTGAGACTCCCTTGGGTAGTGAAGGGCGGGGTATAAATCCAATCTCTTCTTCTTCTTTTTCTTCTTCTTCTTCTCCTCCTCCTTCTCAAATGGAGGACTCAGCCAGGAAGCGACCCTGATAGGGTATGAGGTGGTGAACTGGCTTAGAACACCCTGCACAGCCTTCATAACTCCATCGTTGTTACAGGCTGGTGCTTACCTTGAGTTTTGTGAGGGGACGGCCGTCAGGTCACTCCCAAGAGAATATTCCTCTCTCTCTCTCATGCTTCTTAGAAGCTCTTGTCTTCAAAGCCTGATTTGTTTCCTCTCACCACTAGACGCCAGGTGCGAGATGGCTCGGCTTATCCCAGTGTTCGGGATAGCTTGATTAATTGTTTCTTGACTGATGGTCACCACTTAGGGTATAAGATGCTTAATTGTAGCTATGCATCTCATTACAAGGTCTGGCTAAGTTTTGCTATGCATGTGTGTGTTCGAGACACAGCGGATGGGAGCTTAGCCTGCTATTTCTGTAAGCTTGATCACTGCTATTAAAAATCTCCTCGTAAGCAAACCTGGATCTTGCATCATGTTTCTTTGGGATTTTTGCGAATCGGGAGCTCCTGGCCAGAAGGCGGGTGGGGGAAGGACATAGAAATAGGACTTCAGGGAAGACAACTTTATTTATATTGCTACCTTTATGGTGCATGCATCCGATATGCAGATCTCAGGCGTAGATTCAACGAGACATTGGTGCCTGAGGGCCATTGACCAAATTCCTTAACATTAGCCTTGACTAGCCTTGATTCCTGTCTGCTGTATGCCAGTTTTTTAAAGGGCCTGGGGGAGAAATCCAGGATGCGGCATTTCATCCTCAGGGCAGAATAAAACAACTCTACTTCACTTGCTGTCAAAAGCCACTGGAAGTCAGGAGATGGGGCTGCTTAAAATAAAAACAGGGGCCCCCCAAAGGTCTGAAGACACTCTTCCCCCACCCACCAGATTTGTAGAATACCCGATGGGGGCTTTGTGCTCTGATTCTGTAATCCCAGTTCAATCGCATTGTTCAACCGTTCAGAAAGTGTATTTTATTTAGCGGGGGAAATTGTTTGCCCCCTTCTACAGGAACCTGCCCGAGCCGATTTACAAAGTAAAAGTAATAAAATACAAAACATTAAAAGATATTAATTAAAATCCAGCATTAAAAACCCAGCATATAAACACAGGGCATAAAAATAGATCAGTGCTGGCTTTAAAAAAAAAAAAAAGGGTTCCAGGCTAAAATAGTGTCAAAAGATGAACCAGGTCTCTGGTTGCCACTCGCCTCTCCTCTGAAGGCAGGGGCACCAAGAACAGGGCTTGCGAGGCAGACCTTTACTTGCAGGCTGGATGAAATGGGAGGAAGAAGTTCATTGGACATTTTATTGCACAGTTCACATCCTGTAATCCACCCTGAGTATCAGCAAGAAAGGCTGACTGTAAATAAATGGTACCTGTTTACAGTCACTGGGTTAAATTCTGAGGCAGAGAGGAGGAAGAAGGAGAGGAGGAGGAGGAGGAGATTGGATTTATACCCCACCTTTCATTACCCAAAGGAGTCTCAGAGCGGCTTACAAACTCCTTTCCCTTCCCCTCCCCACAACAGACACCCTGTGAGGTAGGTGGGGCTGTGAGAGCTCTGGCAGAAACTGCTCTGTTTCAAGAACACCTCTGAGAGAACTAAGGCTTGCCCAAGGTCATCCAGCAGGTGCAAGCGGCGAAGTGGGGAATCAAACCTGGTTCTCCCAGATTAGAGTCCGCACACTGAACCACTACACCAAACAGGAGGAGGAGGAGGAGGAGATTGGAGATTGGATTTATACCTCACCCTTTACTACCCAAAAAGAAGAAGAAGAAGAAGAAGAAGAAGAAGAAGAAGAAGAAGAAGAAGAAGAAGAAGAAGAAGAAGAAGAAGAAGAAGAAGAAGGCTTTTATACTCCACTTTTTTCTATTCTAAGGAGTCTCAAAGTGGCTTACAATCGCCTTTCTCTTCCTCTTCCCACAGCAGGCACCTTGTGAGGTAGGTGGAGCTGAAAGAGTTCTGAGAGAACTGTGATTGGTCCGAGGTCACCCAGCAGGCTCCATATGGAGGAGTGGGGAATCAACCTGGTTCTCCAGATTAGAGTCCGCCACTCTTAAGCACTGCACCATGCTGACTAAAGTGGGTGAATGCCAATCACAGAGCTCTGATGCTCAATGTGGGGAGTTCTCAGCTGAAGAATGTCCTTCCCACAAAGATTTGTCCAAAGCGAAATTTGTTGGAGTTTAAGTGCCGGGCAAAACATTTTTTATTCTCCCAGGTTATCTTCTGACTCTCCCTCTGGCATCCTTTCCTGTCCTCGAACACACCCCTGGTGAGTCTGAAGAAAGGCGGCTCCTGCTCAGAGTGTTCTTAATTAAGCTGATTTTATGGCACTCCCTGCTTTTACTCTTGGTCATTAGGGATTATATAGTGTGTTGTTGTTGTTTTTCTTTTTCCCCTGTGTATTTTAAATTGTTTTTAATATTTCATTGTTGGAAGCCACCTCGGAAGCTGAAGCGGAAAGTGAGAGCTACAAATGCTTCCAATAATTAAAGAGCGGAGACGAACATAACTGCTGTGAAATTTCCCCCACGTACGCAGCCATGGTGACTTCCGTAACTGCAGAAACAGAATGCGGGAGAAGCGGCCGAGGTTTGTTTTACAGAGGTACAGGGCTCTCTTGACACCTTTTACACAAAAATCCATTGCTACTTTTCAAGCCGAGAAAGGTTTTATTCCAGGTTTGGGTTCAGTGGTATTAGGCAGTATTAAGTGGGGAAAGCACACCTGGGAACAACCTGAAATACCCTTGGTTTTAAGTGTGCGCTGTAAATTCCTTGTTTTAATGATCACTAAATGTCACCCAGCTCAACTGCACTGCATTCAACAACAAGGGGGAGGGAAGGCTACAGGGAAGGGAATTACTTGGAAGGTGTCTTTGGATAACCTCCATCTAAACTGCACTCCGCAATATTCACAGGTTGCTCGGTGTGTGTGTGTGTGTGTGTGTGTGTATGTCTAACGTGCTGTCAAGTCACAGCCAACTTATGGGGACACTGTAGGGTTTTCAAGGCAAGAGACATCCAAGGCTGACCCTGCTTAACTTCCGACACTGGGCAAGATAGGGCTAGCCTGGACCACCTAGGTCCACGTGATCCTCAGTGAGGACAAATCAATTGCAAAATGACCGGGGTGGGAGAAGAAAAATACCCTATTCATAAGAACATAGGAACATAAGAGAAGCCAATGTTGGATCAGGCCAAAGGCCCATCTAGTCCAACACTCTGTCACACAGTGGCCAAAAATACCAGGTGCCATCAGGAGGTCCACCAGTGGGGCCAGGACACTAGAAGCCCTCCCACTGTTGCATCAAGAATACAGAGCATCCCTTGCCCCAGACCAAGAGTTTCTATATATACCTTGTGGCTAATAGCCACTGATGGACTTCTGTTCCATATGCTTATCCAATTCCCTCTTGAAACCGTCCGTGCATGTAGTCGCCGCCACCTCCTGTGGCAGTGAATTCCGTGTGTTCATCACTCATTCATTCAGCCACAGAAAATGCCAACATGTTAACTTCCAGATTCCCCTCTTGCAGTCCTGTGGATTCCTGGCTTCAAAACGGCAGGAGAAACATTAATGTCTGCAGTGGAACTTGTGTCAATAAATGCTGGCCCAATAAATGCTAGCAAACTGGCTGGCCCACAGAGTGTTGGACTTATGTTTGTGCACATCCGTCTCCCTTTCGCACTGCAAGGTACTCCCTTTGACAAACACCAAGCTCGTTGTGAAAAGGGCAAAGTAAGGAATCACTTGCTCAGATGTGAGTCCCTATATATAGATGCACACTATCAATACTCTCTGTATTCCCAGAAATAGTATGAAATACTGGCTATAAAGAAGGGGGGGGGGAGGGAAATAGTCCTCTCTTCATTAATACTTCAAGAGGCACAGAAGGCTTGGTGCACTGAAAAGGTTAATTGTACCATGAATAAAATGAAGTTCTTGAATAAATTGTATGTTTTATAGGTAAGGGAGGTTAAAGGTGGGTAGATCTGTCTAGTGTGGGGGAGGGGGGAATCCCTGTTAGGTGTTAGTAAATTGCTGCCAAGCAGCCAGATGAAGTATTTAACAGGAAAGGATGCTGTCACTTGGACAGGCCAACGGGTGCAGTTATTTCCCCTTCCAGGACTGCTGGCTGTTGGATATGGCAATGGTCTGTCCAAAGGAACAATACAACAAGGGTCTATCCAAAGGAACAAAGCCCTTGCCTCCGCAGAGCCATCAGAATCCAACGGGCACAACCAAAAGGACATACCCACGGGGCCCACCAAACACTGGTTTATTTGTGGGAGTCTACCAATGCTTTTCAGGCATACTGGTGATGGAGAAAGCACTCTCAAGTCACAGCTGACTGATGGTGGCCCCATAGAGTGTTCGAGATGAGAGATGAAGGGAGGCGGTTTGCCATTGCCTGCCTCTGCGTAGCAACCCTGGACTTCCTTGGTGGTCTCCCATCCAACTACTAACCGGGGCTGACCCTGCTTAGCTTCTGAGATCTTTCGAGATTGGGGTAGCCTGGGCCATCCAGATGAACGTGATCCTAAGTGAGGACAAATCAACTGCAGGATGACAGAAGGACAACGATCAAGATGGGTAGCTGTGTCAGTCTGTCTGTAGCAGCAGGAAACAGCAAGGATCTAGTAGCACCTTAGAGACTAACACTGTCTGTGGCAGGGTATCAGCTTTCTTGAGTTGTGAGTCTTGAGTGACTCCCGAAAGCTCATCCCCTGCCACAAATTTTGTTAGTCATGAAGGTGCCACTGGACTCCCGCTCTTTTCTACTGCTCTTTTCTACCCTGCCACAAATTTTGTTAGACATTAAGGTGCTGCTGGACTCTTTCCTGAGTCTTGAGTGACTCCCGAAAGCTCATCCCCTGCCACAAATTTTGTTAGTCATGAAGGTGTTGCTGGACTCTTGCTCTTTTCTACTGCTAGCAGGACAGTGGTGAGAGAAATCATAATAGCTACAGTGTGAGAACAGAAACACCTTATTCATGCTCGGCTTCCGAGTTCTGATGAGATGGGGATCGCCTGGGCCACCAGGTCAGGGCTTCAGGCATCCTGCTTTTTATCAATTCCTTTTTATCATCCCTTTTTCTTTCCTGCCCAGGCAGTAGGTCTGCACTGTCCTAAATGACTCACAAAGTCATTTGAAAAACATTATTAGGGACTGTGGTCTATTCTACTGTATGTAGCTTGCCGGAACTAGGCTCCTACGATGGCCTTTTGCATCACTAGGAGTCCCCAACATTTTAAAGCCTGTGTGTGCGTTTGGGATTCTGACACGCCACGGTGGGCACAGCACCAAAATGGCTGCTACAGGAGGCGGAGCCAGCCACAAATGACTGCCGCAGCTCGACTTCAGGAACACAGTGCAGATCCATGTGCTGTGGGGGCAGCTGCTGCCAAAGCAACATTGGAAACAATCTGCACAGCCAATCAAATCTCCAATAGCCAATCAGAAGCCTTGCTGAGCAAAAACCCTAACCAGCCCCACCCACTTCCTAAAAAACACCCAGCGGGCACCGGAAAAGGTGTCGGTAGGCGCCCGTGGACACTACGTTGGGGGCCCCTGATTTAATGAGTCCTGTTAATACTTATTATTTGCTTCAGTTCTGTTTTTAGTGTTCAGACTGGTTCTACAACCCTTCTACAAGGTGCACTGTTCATTGAATGTCCCATCCATCAATTGTATTGACTCGCGCTGTGTAATCCGCCTCAAGTCCAAGTGAGAAAGAAGGACTATAAATAACGTAAATAAACAAACTTCTTTCTTTGCCCATTTCCCGTCCTGTCGTATACCCTTGACAAAGAGCGATATGTTTGAACCAGGGTCAGCGCACCAATTTCCTGTACCAGTTACAGACATTGCCCTGTTTTTATTCCCTTGGGTTGGTGTGACATTCCTGAGGGAACCATCAAAATCCATGCCTAGCCCTGACTTGGATAGCCCAGGCAAGCCTGATCTCATCAGATCTCAGAAGCTAAGCAGGGCCGACCCTGGCAAGTATTAGGATGGGAGACCTCCAAGGAATATCAGATCCGGGATGCAGAGGCAGGCTATCAAGTCACTTCTCCAGGCCCCAGAAGGAGTCGGCAGAGGTCAAAAACGGTGAGGAAATTTCAGAGATATTTAATGACACGGTATGCTATTTTTTTTCTGGGGAGTGTGCTAGGCTTCAGCAGTACATGGATAGAGAACTGCCAGAAGTACAAGCTGGGTTTCGAAGAGGTAGAGGAACTAGAGATCAAATTGCCAACATTCGCTGGATTATGGAGAAAGCAAGGGAGTACCAGAAAAACACCTACTTCTGCTTTATTCACTACGCTAAAGCCTTTGATTGTGTGGATCACAACTACTATGACAAGTCCTTAAACAGATGGGAGTACTAGACCACCTCACATGTCTCCTGAGAAACCTGTATAAGGGTCAAGAAGCGACAGTCAGAACCGGATATAGAAAAACTGACTGGTTTGGCATAGGAAAAGGAGTATGACAAGGATGTATATTGTCACCTTGCTTATTTAATTTATATGCAGAGTACATCATGAGAAATGCCGGCCTGGATGAATCACAAGTCGGAATTAAGATTGTCGGGGGAAAACATCAACAACCTCTAATATACATACAATACCACTCTAATGGCAGAAAGTGAAGAGGACCTAAAGAGCCTCTTGCTAAAAATGAAAGAGGAGAGCGCAAAAGTTGGCTTGAAACTCAACATAAAAAAAACTAAGATCATGGCATGCGGCCCCATCACTCCTTGGCAAATAGAAGGGGAAGTCATGGAAGCAGTGACAGACTTCACGTTCCTGGGATCCAAGATCACTGCAGATGCCAGCTCCTTGGGAGGAAAGCGATGGCACACCTGGACAGCTTCATAAAAAGTAGAGACATCACCCTGCCAACAAAAGTCCATATGGTCAAAGCAATGGTATTCCCAGTAGTCATGTATGGCTGCAAGAGTTGGACCATAACGAAGGCCGAAGAATAGATGCTTTTCAACTGCAAAATAAATGCTTTTGAACTCCTTGGACTGCAAGGAGATCCAATCAGTCAATCCTAAAAGAAATCAACCTTGACTCTTCCCTGGAAGGCCAGATACTGAAGCTGAAGCTCAAATACTTTGGCCACCAAATGAGAAGGGAGCACTCACTGGAGAAGACCCTGATGCTGGGAAAGACTGAAGGTCAAAGAAGAAGGGGACGGCAAAGGATGAGATGGTTAGACAGTGTCATAGATGCAATGGACATGAAGTTGAGCAAACTCCGGAGGACGATGGAGGACAGGAGGGCGTGATGGGGTTGCGAAGAGTCGGACTCGACTGTGCGACTGAACAACAAAAAGTGTTTGCATAGGTTTGTATAAACAAGTATGTATGCTTTGTTTTTGTTTGTCAGAGTGACTGCAACTCTCAATGAATTTGCACATTGGTTTCAGAGGCAAAGCTCCAGATTGGCTCTATGACCATTCATGCTTCGGATGCCAGAGTGCTACTGAACAAGAAATTAAGGGGGAAAATATAACAGAGTTAGTGGAGGAGGGTTTTGGACAATGCACTGGCCATATATTATCTAGGAGTTACAAATGCAAGACTTGGCCAGCACCTGGCCGAAAACGGATCAATTGGTCTCTACTCCCCCCTGCTGAGGAGTGGCTCCCTCCGAGATCAACTGTGAACTGGAATTATGAACTCATGGAATTTGGTGCGGTGCTTAAAGATACAATCATCATCTTTTCCTAACCCAAGGACAGTCATTCGCCTTTCAGAAAATATCAGCATTTGTTGCTTTGCAGCCTTGAATTATTCATCGAGCTCAGACACTTCCTTGTCCAATTCACTTTGTCATTTCCCTCCAACTTATTCCCAGCAGCTCAGATGAAAATATAACACAATAACACCTGCTTACAAGAGGCATTCAATTTGCTACATGCCTTGATTGAAAAGACATTTCCTGTGGTCCCAGTTAAAATTAGATGCTCCCGTTTAATGGAAGATTCATGTTTTTTAGGGGAGGGGAGACGGTTATATAAAACGGTGCCGTGTTCCTCCGACGACCTTAATGCCTTCCATCAGTTTTGCCCTTCGCCAAGGTAAAATTAAACTCAGTATTTTGCTATGGCAAATGCCTGGCATATCCCCCCCCCCTTTTTAAACACCTACTTGAATGTAGCTCTGATGGAAGCTAAAGGCTGCTGCAGAGTTGAGATTCGGCTGCTTAAACTGGCATAACGTTACTGGGTTCCCAAGCAATGTGGGGAGGGGGCAGGCGTCAGGGCAAACACCATTAGACGGGCCCCCGCACGTTGTCTGTAAAACTCACAGAGAATTTCTTCAGGTTCCCAGAACACCATTGAATCTCCTATTGGAAGTGTGGCCTGCCTAAAGTATTTTGGTGCTCAGACCCGGAAATCCAAGAGTGTGTGTGTGTGTGTGTGTGTGTGTGTGTACAAATCGTACACCGATCTCATCAGATCTCAAAAGCTAAGCAGGGTTAGTGTTTGGATGGGAGACCACCAAGGAAGTCCAGGGTTGGAACACAGAGGCAGACCATGGCAAACTACCTCTGAACGTCTCTTGCCTTGAAAACCCTACGGGGCTGCCATAAGTCGGCTGCGACTTGATGGCGCTTCCCACCACTGTCAAATCACTACCTGTGACACCTGACAATCTGGCACCCAAAATCCACCACCTCGTGCATGGTCCAGTTTCGAGGTATTTTGTTGTTCCTAGAAAGCCAGTTTAGTGGAGTGGTTAGGAGTGCAGATTCTAATCAGCGAGAACCGGGTTTGATTCCCCATTCCTCCACATGCAGCTGCTGGCGTGACCTTGGGTTAGTCACAAGTCCTCTCGGAGCTGTTCTCTCAGGAGCAGTTCTCGAAAGTGCTCTCTCAGTCCCACACAGGGTGTCTGTTGTGGGGAGAGGAAGGGAAAGGAGATTCTAAGCCGCTTTGTGACTTCTTCGGGTAGTGAAGGGCAGGGTATAAATCCAATCACTTCTTCTTCTTTCTTCTTCTTCTCCTTCTTCTTCTTGAAGGGTACCCCCACCTTGCTGCCTACTACCCTGCTGCCATTTGCCAGGCATGAACCGAGCCTCAGCAGCATCGCCACAAGGGGGTTCAGCTTGGGCCCAACAAAGAAAAACAAGCACAGATCCAGGAGGTTACACCATCCTGCCTATGGCTACCTTGACCTGGATAGCCCAGGCTAGCCTGATCTCGTAAAATCTCAGAAGCTAAGCAGGATGGCCCCTAGTCAGTACTTGGGTGGGAGGCGGCCAAGGCAGACCAGGTTCATGACACGGACACAGGCAATGGCAAACCACCTCTAATGGTCCCTTGCCTTGAAAACTCTACAGGGTGCCATGAGTCAGCTGTGACTTGATGGCATAAAGAAGAAAAGAAAAGAAACTATAGCGAGGAGCAATGCTCCCTCTAAGCTGGGAGTCTTGTGAGCCAATAATTCTACTTTGTGAGCTACTGGCCTTAAAGTTGTGAGCGAGCGATCTGGCTACTGCATAAGATAGTTTGCTCTGGAGCCATCCCTTCCTGAGCGAAGACAAACAATGTGTGAGCCGGAGGCTAAAAAGCTGTGAGCTACCTCACACTAACTCAGCTTAGAGGGAACAGTGGCTAGGAGCAAGCCTAGCACCCAGGGACACCAGTGCCCTCTACCATGCCAACCCTTGGGTGTCTTGGCCAGAGAACTAGTTCCAGAAGCGCCCTTCCAGCACACTTCCTATCTCCATTACACCTTTGTAGCTCATTAATTCTAGGTTCTTTTCATGCTTATGAAAGCCGGTTTGGTATAATGGTTAGAATATCAGGCCAGGCCACAGGAAGACCCAGGTTCAAATCCCCACTCTGACACATTTGACTTGGTGACTTTGGGCCAGTCATTTGCTGTCAGCCTAACCTACCCCACAGGGTTGCTGTGCGCCTAAAACGAGGTGCACAGACCCACACACACTGAGCTGAGCTTCTTGGAGGAAAGGTGGGCAAAAAGAGAACTGGACAGATTAGGAATGTTTGGAACTGCCAGCACTGGGGCTGCCAGTCATATCCAGATGATGGAGAGGCTCCAGTGGTAAGACAGAAGAGAGCTGTGTCCTGAAGCTATCTCTTTCCCCTGGTACCCGTAGGTTTGTGAGCAAATCTTGTCACTGGGAAAACCTTAAATAAATCATGATTAAACTGCCTGCAGAATTGCCACCGCCAATCTTGTGTCTGAAATCGCACACCAGGCCGCACAAAAAGCGTGCGAGCTCGGCTGAGGTACCAATCTTATGTGAACACGAGAACAAAGCAGGTCAATCTGGTATTGCGTAGAACGAAGTTTGAGTCCAGTGGCACCTTGAAGACCAGCAAAATTTAATTCTGGGTATAAGCTTTTGTGTGCACGCACACTTCATCAGATACCTGCACGCAGTGGAAGCAGTGGCAGCACAGAATCATAGAATCCCAGAGTTGGAAGGGGCCACAGAGGCCATCTAGTTCAGCCCCCTGCTCAATGCAGGATCAGCCTAGAGCATCCCTGACAAGTGTTTGACCACCCACTGCTTAAAGACTGCCAGGGAGGGGGAGCTCACCACCGCCCTAGGTAGCTGATTCCACCATTGCGCAACTCTTACTGTCAAAAAGTTTATCCTAATATCCAGCCGGTACCTTCCCGCCCGGACAATTAAAACAAGGACAAACAGATTAAAAAATAGTTTTCATTCGAGAGTTATTATTGCTTTAAATGCTGCATGAAATTGGAATTTGGGTGACATTGGTGGTTTAAGTTACAATGTGAACCTTAAGGGGAGTTATGGGATGGTTCTGAATGGTTGTGTGAGTGCATATGAGTATGGTTCACCGAAATGATTGCATCTTTAATTTCGTTGTACTATGTACAATGACAATAAAGTATATTATTATTATTGTTGTTGTTGTTGTTGTTATTTTAAACCCATGATTGTGAGTCCTATGATCCTCTGCTGCCCACAGGAACAGCTCCCTGCCCTCCTCCAAGTGACAGCCCTTCCGATACTTCAAGAGAGCCATCCTGTCCCCCCTCAACCTCCTCTTCTCCAGAATGAACATTCCCAGGTCCCTCAGCCTTTCCTCTTGGAAAGAGGCTTGGTCTCCTTGGTCTTCTTTTTCTCCTCCCCCTTTGAGGATAGGGGTAGCTGCTCCTCTTGCAAAGCTGAGACCACCCCTTCTTGGCAGTGCAATCTCTCTCCAGCCTAGGGTTGCTAGACCCATGGTGAAGGCGGGGTTCCCCCGCCACCAGGCCCTACTGCTTCCACTGCTGATCAGCTGGCCGGCGGGGAAAACTTACCCTGAAAAATTTATTATTATTTCTTCGACTTGCTACCCCGCTCCCCGAAAAAGAGGGAGATCCAGCCGACGTGCAGTGATGCATCTACATAGCTGGCCACGTGACCCAGAAGTGGCGTCATCATGTCGGGGTGATGCTCTGGTATTTGGAAAAAACTCTGTGGTAGAAATCCAAACTGAACACAGCTGTTTCACCCAAATACCAGAGCGTTGCCCCAGTGATGTCACTTCTGGGTCCGGTGAGCAGTGATGTAGGCACATTGCTGCATGTCGTCTGGGCCTCCCTCCTGCTCCCAGTAAGCCCCCCCCCCATCCCCTGCTGGTTGCTAGGTACAATTCTAGCACGCACACACACCCAAAAAAAGGAAGCAGGAAGAGCCTTGCAGCATGCAGGTTCCACCACTCGTATCCCTGAAACAGCCTCTTTCATCTTTCCTTCTTTTTTCTCCTGGTCCATCCCTTTTGTTACCTCTTCTCCCAAGCCGGCTGCTTGCCTGGAATCCAGCTGTGTTCTGCCCACTTCTCCATCGAGCCTGGTCAAAATCCTACCCTTACTGCCCTTCCCTCTATCCACTATGCCATCCACACTTCCGCTTGCTTCCTAAAAGCTTGCAGTGAACAGGATGGAAACGAGATTTTTAAGAGAGCTAAAGGTGATGTGACAAAGCACACCTTTATTTTATTTTTATTGTCTCTAGCCACACAGGTTTTGTGGGCCACTAGAAGCACTAAAAGAAACAATAAAGGCCCTGTTACATGGGACTAGAGTACGTGCCACAGGCGATAATACTTCTGGTGTCACACCTTCAAGTTCCTCATTTAGAAGAAGAAAAGAAGAGCTTGGATTTATACCCCGCCCTTCACTACCCAAAGGTGTCTCAGAGCGGCTTACAAACTCCTTTCCCTTCCCCTCCCCACAACAGACACCCTGTGAGGTAGGTGGGGCCGAGAGAGCTCTGACAGAAACTGCTCTTTTTCAAGGACAGCTTTTATCAGAGCTACGGCTTGCCCAAGGCCATGCAGCCAGGTGCAAGTGGAGGTGTGGGGAATCAAACCCGGTTCTCCCAGAAATCGGGCGAAGCCGCAAGTCAAAATGCAGCCCCGCAGCTTCGGGTGTGAAATTGACCAACAGTATCGGGGCAAAACGGCGGAGCAACATCGAGGCAGGTCTAGTGCGAAATCAGCCAAAAGTTTCCCTTGCTTGAAAGCCAGTCGAATCCGACTCTAGGGTGATCTAGAGCCCACATATTTGTCTTTTGGGGGGGGTCCATGTTATCCATAAAACTCTCCTCCAACACCACTACCAGGCAGCCTTTAAATATATGTCTGGCATTCAGTTTGGTGCGTCGAGGATGTGTAAGCAAGCAGCATACCTCCCTCAGAATCAGTAATATGCGCCAATATGAAATCTGCATGCACGGTGGAATGCATGCGCAAGCCCCCCCCCCTCCTCGTGCTCGCCTGATTCAGTCTTGGAACAACAACAAAACAAATCAACAAAAAAGCCTTCTTCACGTCAAATAGTTACTTAGTCTTAGTTACTAAAAACTACCTCCAGGGAGAACTCGCCTTTCCCCCCTTCTGGCAACCTGTCAGTCACAGCAAATCTGCAAATACGTTGTCTGACTCCATTCCAATCAATGTAAAAGTGGGGAAGCTGGAGCAGCTGATGCCGCCCCCCCCGCCCCCCCCGAACACGGCTGTTTTCACAGCTTTTTAGCCGGGTTCACTGCTTCGCAGCAAGTCGGATCTGATATATTGTGTGCAGAAGTGAGTGACATCCCTGCTAATCATCCTCTTAAACTTACCACCTTTTGCAGGAAGCGCAGGCACGGGCGCACACAAAATGACTTTTCAAGGACACCGAGGCGTCTTGGGGTTGTTAAAAAAAAAGGCGGGATCGGCTGAGTACATCAGGATCTACTGGAAAACCATGTACCAAACCAGCTGTCTACTCGTGGATTCTGTCCTGACCTGGATAGCCCAAACTCATCAGATCTCGGAAGATAAGCAGGGTCAGCCCTGATTAATATTTGGATGGGAGACCACCAAGGAAGACCAGGATTGCTAGGCAGAGTCAGACAATGGGAAACCACCTCGAGAGCCAGTTTGGTGCAGTGGTTAGGGACGCGAATTCTAATCTGGGAGAACCGGGTTTGATTTTCCCACTCCTCCACATGCAGCCAGCTGGGTGACGTTGGGTCAGTCACAGTTCTCTCAGAGCTGTTCTCTCAAGGGCAGTTCTCAGAGAGCTCTCTCAGCCCCACCTACCTCACAGGCTGCCTGTCGTGGGGAGGGGAAGGGAAGGAGATTGTAAGTAGCTCTGAGACTCCAAGTGAAGGGCAAGGTATAAATCCAATCTCCTCCTCCTCTTCTTCTCCTCCTCCTCTAAATGCCCCTCGCCTTGAAAACCCTACAGGGTCTCCAGAAGTCGGTGGTGACTTAACAGCACTTTCCACCACGCGTGCTGACTTTAAGTCCCACTGAGCTCAGTGGAGCCTGCCCCTGAGTTAGAACCATTTTGAAACTTTTAACAAAATCAAACAGACATCAATGCTGCCAAAAATGGAACGATGCCACACCTTTCCTTATGGTAACGACGACGACAACAAAGTGGGACCGATAAAGCTCCCAAACAGATGGGGAGGAGGCTAGCAATGAATTTGGACCAAGTGCATTCCTTATCCAAAGACCAATTAGACCACAGATGACAAAACAGTTAAGGAAAAGAACTGGTGCTTCGGCTCCACCATTTGTGTTTAACACAGCACCTCGAGACTCATCTCCTCTTAACGTTTTGCGGTGGCAGCTGTCTTCTGAAAGGGACAAGTGCTGAAATGAGCCCTACTATTTGGGGATATTTTTGTTTGCTTGTTTCTTGCCGTCAAGTCGCAGCTGTCCTATGGCGGCCCTGTAGGGTCCTCGAGGCCAGAGACATTCAGGGGTGGTTTGCTGTTGCCTGCCTCTGTGTGACTGTTCCCTGGAAGGCCAGATGCTGAAGGTGAAGCTCAAATACTTTGGCCACTCAATGAGAAGGGAACCCTCACTGGAGAAGACCCCGGTGCTGGGAAAGACTGAAGGTCAAAGAAGAAGAAGGGGGCGGCAAAGGATGAGATGGTCAGACAGTGTTATCCAGGGCTTTTTTTGTAGAAAAAGCCCAGCAGGAACTCATTAGCATAATAGGCCACACCCAACAGCAGAAACATATTAGCCTATTAGGCCACACCCCTGACAGCACAGCTTTTTAGCATAACAGGCCACACCCCATGTCTTTCCTTGGCTTGCCAGGGCGCCCCGCGGCTGTGCGGAGCCCGGGCAAGCTGGCCCTTGGACAGGCCGGGGAAAGTGCGGGGAGTCATTTAAATGCCACCCCGATCCTTCCAGGGCCCCCTGGCCTGCCCGCCCCGGAGTTGCTGGAGGGGGGGTTGATCTCCAGGCCTTCCCTCTGTAGCCACACATGCAGAGGCTTTGGCTGTAGTGGGCGTGGCCAACTCTGAAGCCAGCCAGAACTCTGTTCCTGTGCGTTCCTGCCCAAAAATAGCCCTGGTGTTATCAATGCAACGCAAACTCCGGAGGACGACGGAAGAGGAGAAGAGAAGGAGGGCCTGGCATCATGTGGTCCATGGGGACGCATTGAGTTGAACTCGACTGTGCAACTGAACAACAATAAACAACAACAGAGGAGGAGGAGGAGGGGATTGGCTTCCTTGGTGGTCTCCCATCCAAGTACTAACCAGGGCCGACCTGGTGTAGCTTCCGAGATCAGGCTCGCCTGGGCCATCCAGGTCAGGGCTAACCCTAGTGTTACAACCGCCCAAGAACAAATAAATTAAGTCAGAGAGGTGATTCCAGAGGATGGAGTCGTCACTGGGTCTGGATGCAGGAACTCCTGGTCCACGTTCAAAGCTGACCGGGAAGCCTTGGGCAGTCCCCTGCTGTTCAGCCTAACCTCTCTCCCAGGATTCTTGGGAGGACAAAATTATCAGCCGGAGTTCCTCAAGGCAAGAAGAGTACAGCAGACATAGCAAGCACACAGATAGGGATCCGACCACAAGAAGTGAAGCCACCACAGTGGGAGCGGTTCGGTTAAAGGAGAATGGAGCGGTCGAAACGGATGCGAGCTCTCTGGCAACCCCTAACAAACTCCGCAAGGGAGGTTAATGCACCGAAGGGCTTTTGGAAAATAGTGACTTCGTAGCTTGTAAATTGCCTGATTTTGGAGCTGATGGGCCTGCAGCACTATAAGCCCCTTCAGCTCATTAGTCTAGATTGAAGCAAACAGCTGGCCGTGCTAAGAGGCGCCCCTCCCCTCCCCATAGAGTTACGATGCTTCTGAAAGACTGCCTCCTCCTCCAGTTTGGTGTAGTGGTTAGGAGCACGGACTCTAATAATAATAAATAATCTGGGAGAACGGGGTTTGATTCCCCACTCCTCCACATGCAGCTGCTGGGTCAGTCGTAAGTTCTTTCAGAACTGTTCTCTCAAGGGCAGTTCTCAAGGGAGCTCTCTCAGTCCCACCTACCACACAGGGTGTCTGTTGTGGGGAGGGGAAAGGAAAGGAGATTGTAAGCTGCTCTGAGACTCCTTCGGGGAGTGAAGGGCGGGGTATAAATCCAATCTCTCCTCCTCCTCCTCCTCTTCCCCCCCCCCCCCCCCCCCCCGGTCATTTTTTGTTAACATTTCACCCACCTAGCTGCACCCTGCTCATGTACATGGCATTCAGATCTTATGAATAAGTCTGGGGGTGGATGGTGAGTGAGTAAGGGAAATCTAGAGCAGGAATTTCTGCATAACTATAAAAGGTCACTTCCTGGGAAGGGGGGGATTCTGCCCCATGTCTGTATCTGGAGCGACTGAATCCCTCAACCCAAGTGACGAGGCAGAGTTAACTGCCACCTGTGAAGTCTGACTGGCAGGAGACATGGACAGAGCCGTCAATCATGCAGAGATGCAGTGGGCAACCTCCTCTGTGGATCAGTACTTTAGTTTGGGCTGACAGGAGTCTTGACTTTATAAGCCAATCCCCCTTGCGGAACACTAGCAGTCATCTTGGAGCACAACAGTGTGCCCCAAGACAGAATCTGGGTATTATTGCATTAAATTGTTCGATATAAACAATTCAAGAGTAAAGGGGTGATGTTGACAAAGGACACAAAGCTATTCAGTGCACAGCTAAGGATTTGGAGAACAGTCTCAGTGTTGTTCCAGTTCAACTCTTAGCACACATCTTAGACCAGCCAGGAAAATATTTTAAATTCCTAGTCACCAGCTTGACATTTTAGGTACTTGAGCAAATAGGGTTCTGCCCGCTCTGATCCTGCAACAATCGTCAGTGAGGCATCCATAATGCTTCGACGTATTCAGCATATGCTCTGCTTTAAGCACATAATTCACTGCTTGCATGAACCAGGAACATAATCCTGCCTTCATTTTAAAAAAAAAATCAATGAGAGTTACCCCTTTGTAACTGAGAGCAGTGACGGCCTGTGGAATTCGCAACAAACCATTCTCAAGACCATTCTCAAGGCATCTATATGTAATTGATTTGTTTTGCTGTTGGTTATCTGGGTTTCGGAGCAGATATTGGAGGGTTCTGGGTGATTTATTTTAATGCTTCCTCTCTGAATTGGAATATGCCAGTGCCTCTGTCTCTCTGTCTCTCTCTCTGTCTCACATGTAGCCCTTTGGGAGGGGAGGTGTTCTAATACTATGTAATGTACGTAACAAGCCACTAGGTGCCACTATAGTGGGGACATGGAGGCAGAATGCAAGCGGAGCATCAACACCTGCCCCTTCCAACAAAGTCTATGGCAGATCTCACAGTATTCCAGTTCTGTGGAAGGGAACATGACGTTACTGAAACATACCAGAAAAACTCAACCACACCATCAAACATTCAGATCACAAGGAACACCTAATTCTGCACTGTGAGATGTATTCCCCTGTATGGTTTACTATACAAAAACCAACGCGGATGTAGAGAAGGCAAGAAAAACCCACATGGGACTTTGAGGGCTAGTGCAATGCAGTGATTAAGAACATGAGCTGAGAGATTGGAGGCCTTCGGTTCGAGTCTCACCGTATCTATAGACTGTGTAGCTAGGCCACTATTTTTCAGCACCATATATGTAATAGCCTGACATCATCAGATCTCGGAAGCTAAGGAGGGTTGGCCCTGGTTAATACTTGGAATTTGAGGGTCGATACGCAGAGGCAGGCAATAGTCAACCACCTCTGTTCATCTCTTACATTAAGAAACCTATGGGGTTGCCATAAATTGGCTGTGACGTGATGGCATTTTCCATGGCTAAGATCAATCTGTTATTTATAATGCTATTTATAGAGATCATTACATCTAATTTTGAAATGGGCCGCAAAGTGTGCATCAAAAAAACAGTGCTGCTTCTTTCTGGTCTTAATTTCTCCAAATCTCTCTTCCCTGCTTGGAGGGGGGTGACTCGATCATCCCATTAGGGGGAGGAATACTGAAGATGGGGAAGGGAACAGTAAGAGAGGAACGGGTGAGGGAGGAAGGGGGCTAGAG
>NW_015173681.1:464733-543622 GCF_001447785.1 Gekko japonicus | reverse complement strand
AGGACAGCAGGAGACACTGGCAGGGGAAGGCAAAGAGGAAAAGCAAGAGGGAGAGAGAGAGTGGGGAAATGAGACCCCCTATGTGAGTCTTTGCGGGTCCACTACTGCCGGATCACGGCTGCCATAGGCCGAAAAGCAGGCAAATCCCCATCAGTGTTCCTCATTCCCTGCAGACACTCAATGGGGCAGCAGGGAGGAGAATGGGCAGGGGATAGTGTTGTGCAAAAACCCCATGGGGTTGTCTATGGGGTTGCCAGCTGGGAACCTGGAAGTAACATCATCACATCGCAGGACATGCTAGCAATGCTCCCATTCTCTATAGTTTTTACCACAGAGATGGGGGAAATCCTAGAGTGACGTACTATGTGGTGATGTCACATCCAAGTTCCAAACTGGAAGTGACATTGCAGCATCATGTAGTGCCCTTTTGCTGATCTCCACCCCAAATGCTCCTGCCAGTGTTGGGACTAGCAATCCGTGTGTGTGTGTGTGTGTGTGTGTGTGTACATGTATAATATTGTAGATCTACCTTACTAATGTAACCTCGTGAGCTTTGCCCTCTGTTGGAGTGGAGGGGGGGAGTATTTGTCCCTTTAAGGGAGCCATAAGAGGTATCTGCAAGTAGAGATTTCTGAGGGGAAGGAGAGCTTTCTGAGGAGAAAGAGAGAGAGAGAAACCATCTGAGCAGGAGGAGTGTCCTGTGTACAGACCAGCTAAGCCTGGTGAGGAGCCTAAAGCAGAGTTACTTGCAGCCTCCCGAGATCCACAGCCACACTAAGCGCCACATTCAGCACGTCAACACTTATTAATTAGCAAGAGGCCGGAAAGCTTGAGGAAAAACTCACAGAACGCCTCAAAGAGACAGTAGTTTCAGCTCTAAATTGTGTTGCCCAAGTCTGAGTTTTGTGTCTGTGTGTGTGTGCTGAATGAACCTCATTTGTATTTTAAGCTCTACTTGTGAAGGGTAAAATGTTATTAAAGGATCTGAGCGTTGTTTTGAAATTATATTTCCTTTTATTTTGCCTACTTGCAATTTCTCTCTTGGTTGGGGCAGTGGGAACCAGTGGGCCAGAGGTACTTCTATGCCTTTTTGAATTTGCGGGCACCTTCGGAATTCTGATGCACCGTGTGGTGGGCGTAGTGACAGAATGGCCACTGCAAGAGGCACAGCCAGTCACAAAATGGCTGCCGTAGCTTACCTTCAAGCACATGGTAAAGATCCTTGTGCTGTGGTGATGGCACTGCCAAAGCATCATTTTAAAACATTTGCACAGTCAATAGTGTTGCCAGGTCTGGGTTGGAAAACACCTGGAGACTTTGGGGGTGGAGCCAGGAGAAGGCGAGGTTTGGGGAGGGGAGGGGCCTCGGCATAGTACAATGCCACAGAGTCCACCCTTCAAAGCAGCCATTTTCTCCAGGGAAGCTGATCTCTGTCAGCTGGAGATCAGTTGCAAAAGTGAGAGATCCCCAGGCCTCACCTAGAGGCTGGCAGCCCTAACAGTTAATCAAATCTCCAATGGCCAATCAGTGGTCACCAAATCTCCAGTGGCTTGCTGGTCAAAAGCCCCACTGAGCCCTGCTCACTTTCTAAACACACTTGCTGGGCACCAGGAAAGGTTTCGGTGGATCCCGTGGCACCCACAGACACCACCACGCTGGGGACCCCTGCTCTATGATCTCACACACATCCCTTTCCATTAACCACCAGTGTTCCCTCTAAGCTGAGTTAGTGTGAGCTAGCTCACCGTTTTTGAGCCTCCAGCTCACACATTTTTGTCTCAGCTCAGGGAGGATGGCTCCAGAACAAACTAACTTATGCAGTAGCCAAACTGCTTGCTCACAGCTTTAATGCCAGTAGCTCACAAAGTAGAATTTTTGCTCACGAGACTCCATAGCTTAGCAGGGAGTATTGTTAACCACCCCAGGAGCCATCCTTCTTCCCTCAAGACGGCATGTGCAACATACACTGAGCTCTGAGGGCAATTATAATGTAGAATCATAGAATCAGAGTTGGAAGGAGCCAGAGAGGCCATCTAGTCCAACCCCCTGTCCATGCAGGATCCGCCTAGAGCATCCCTGACAACTGTTTGTCCAGCCGCTGCTTAGAGACTGCCGGGGAGGGGGAGCTCACCACCTCCCTAGGCAGCTGATTCCACGGTTGCATGACTCTGTCAAAAAGTTTCTCCCAATATCCAGCCAGTACCTTCCCACCCTTAATATAAACCCATTAATCCAAGTCCTATCCTCAGCTGCCACCAGGAACAGCTCCCTGCCCTCCTCCAAGTGACAGCCCTTCAAATACTTCAGGAGAGCCATCAAGTCCCCCTCAAACCTCCTCTTCTCCAGACTGAACATTCCCAAGTCCCTCAGCCTTTCCTCCTAGGGCTTGGTCTCCAGGCCCCCAATCATCCTCGTCACTCTCCTCTGCACCCGCTCCATTCTGTCCACATCCTTTTTGAAGTAAGGACTCCAGAACTGCACACAATACTCCAGGTACAGCCTGACCAATGCAGTGTACAGCAGGACTATCACGTCTTGTGATTTGGGTGTTATGCCTCTGTTGATACACCCCAGGATCGCATTAGCCTTTTTTGTCGCCGCATCACACTGCCTGCTTATATTTAACTTACAGTCCACCGGTACCCCAAGATCTTGTTTACACACTCTGCTACCCAGAAGTACATCCCCCATCCAGTATGTGTGTTCCTCGTTTTTCTTACCAGATGTAGAACTCGGCACTTATCCTTCTTAAATTGCATCTTGTAAATTCACCCTTCTCCAAATCTTTACAATATGGCTCTGTGACTAGGATCGCCACTCATGCATGCGTGTGTGTGGAGGCGGGTGCCTTTAATAGTTTTTCTCCCCTTGACTTACCAAGCCTCAGAACGTCAAAGTCAGAGAACCCTTGGTATAACACAACATGGCACCAAGATGAAGGCATTCTTCATTTGTCAAAACTAATTAAACATGTCACCGACATTCTGCATAACTCAAGAGCCAACTGGGAAAAGAGCAGTATGTCTCCAGATCCCTTTGACTGACAAGGTCGAGCTCGTCCCTCTTTTTTTTTTCTTCCCTTGGCTGCTTCTCCGTCACCAAGCCTGCTCGTTATGCCGTAAATTAATCTGTAAAAATTTGGATGGACTACCTAATGTAATTAGCTTGGCCTGTTCAAACACGGCAAAGTTACACGGGGTGGTGAATCCGCGGCACTGACTGGTCTGTGGCCAGCGAATGACACAGAGAGGTTAATGCACAAGCCTTATTCCGAAAGGAGAGCAGCGAGGAGTTCCGAGACCTTCAAACTCAAGAGGTCAGAGAAATGCCACCTTCGGTTATTAAGAGTCCGAGACCGAACAACGCTTCTCGTGAGGCTGTTGATTCTCTCTCTCTCTCTCTCTCTCTCTCTCTCTCGCGCGCTCTCTCTCTCTCACACACACACACACACAAGATGCATAAAGGTGACTTACATACACATTCATACAAATTGCACAAATTCGCTGTCTATTAAATTATTCTCTTCCTCGACAGTGTCACACTTTCGATTCCACAAATTCCAAGTATACCGGCTCATAACCCAAAATCTAATCAAACAGAGTTTCCTATATACAGATTCCAAAGATACCAGCTAATCTGATCAAACAAGTATCTCGGTTAGGGTTGCCAGTCTCCAGGTGGTGGCTGGAGAGCTCCAAGAGTTACAGCTGGTCTTACAGAGATCAGTTCTCCTGGAGAAAATGGCTGCTCTGGAGGGCGGACTCTATGGCATTTTTCCCGGCTGAGGTCCCTCACCCCCAAAGTCTCCAGGAATTTCCCAACTGAGAGCTGGCCACCTTAAACTGTGTGTATGTGCGTGCCTCACTTTTTGCTTTTAGCAGCTGGAGAGAGGCATGGGTCCTAAGGTGACGTGAAGAAGGAGTGGAGTCATCTTGAAAGACGAGTTTCATGTGGGTGACAAACGGAGCTGGCTCGTTTAATACTGGACATTAGAAGGGTTCAGTGCACAAGCCATTGGGCTGGGTCTCATCGAAGTCCAGGTTCCTAAATAACAAGGCGTGTTCACTATGCATTTGCAAATCTTGCTAAAGTGGAGGGTTTACAAAATAGGGATGAAAGGTGGGGGATGGGCGGGCTTAACCCTGAAACCTGGGATCCAGAACCTACAAAGGTAAGTCAGAATAAAAACTTAATGTATATAGTATAAAAAGATACATGTATTTATTAACAAAGAGTTAAAAAGCATATAATCACACCTCATGGTTTCCCCTCGGATGGTCGTGGCCCCGCCCCCAGCGTGCCCAGCATGGTCGCGTCACTTCCGAGTGATGTAGATGCGGCGCGCGCACGCGGGCTCCAGCCGCCAACCGGGAGTCCCCCCACTGTGGCGAGATTTGGACTTGGCAACCCTATATGTAATAATATCAAAATCTAGCATGTGCTTGCATCTTTGGAGGCCTAGTGTTTTCACTTTGGAAGTAAGTCAGTATGTTTTTTAGTAGAATATAGGTATCATTTATTTATTCCTTTTATCATATGTATTTAATTTCACATTTTTCTATTTTTTACAGGAATTCTTCTCTGGTCCATCTTGTATCTATGTTGCATAATTGTATGATTGTATTGTATTATGATATAAGCCAATATGCTCCTCATTGTGTTTGACCTCTGAAGAAGGCCTATACAGGCCGAAACGTATCAGGTAAAATCCACCGGCCCTTGTGGTTCTGGATCTCGGGTTTACAAAATAAGCAGCAACAACGGTCAACTACCTGAAAAGGAAAAGGCCGCTGGGCCAAAGCCGAAAGGACGCTCAGTTGTGGATGCAAAGACATACACTATAATAATAATAATAGTAATGTTAAATCCCCATTTTGAAGGCCATGCAATGGGCAAGATGGGAGACAGCATGCCCACTGCCAGAACTCAAGCCTCTAATGCACCAGCTACTAACCGGATTGGCCATCCAATTAATCCAATCCAGTTAATTATGTTCCACCACAGCTGTGGTCACACACACTAAATAATCCACCTTCAATTCACTTTCAGTGTGCTTTCCAACTGGATTTTACTGTGATTTTACTGGTAAAATCCAGTTGTAAAGTGGATTGAAAGTGCATTATTTAGTGTGTGTGACCGCGACCCATGACAGCTTTGCTGGTTGGAGCAGGGTATTCCACAGGTGCCAACTTACAAATGGGCAAAATCAACAGCTGTCCACACACATGGCCTTCTCCGTTGTGGCCCCAGCTTTGTGGAATAGCCTGCCTGAGGAGGCCTGGGTGGCTCCCACTCGCCTGGCTTTCTGCAAACTATGCAAAAGTTAACTCTTCGAGAGGGCTTTTCTACGCAGGCAATAGAATCACACTGTACTAAAAGTTTCACAAAGTTGCTTGGATAAATTAATAAGGACTGTGGTCCGTACTATCGTGCGTAGCTTGCTGTAAGTAGGGTCCTGCTATGTAATTTGTTCATCATTTACTGTGTCACAGTCATACTTATGCTTTTGCTTCAAGTCTGTCTTTAGACTTCTGGTTGGTTCTGCAACTCTAGTCCTAGTGCATTGTTTATTCAACGTCCCATCCGTCGATCGTGTCGACACACTCTGTGCAATCCGCCTTGAGTGAAAAAGGCGGACTGTAAATGACCTAGATAATAAACAACAGTTTGTGCATGGATTTGATCAAAAGCTTAAAAATGGAACTACCCAGTCATTGAGCAAGTAGTGGTGACGTACGTGAGTGAGTGTTGTGGGTCTTTGTGTTTTTCTGATGATTCTTCTGCTACCAAGCACTGGCCTGATCGCCCAGTGGGCTCAGCTATAACCAACACCTTTTCTGGCACCTCCCCAGTGTTTTCAGAACGTGTGTGGCACCAGGAAGTGTTTTTGCCCAGCAAGGCTTTTGACTGGCCACTGGAGATATAGTTGGCTGGTCAATTGTTTAAAAATGTTGCTTCGCGTCAGCTGCCTCCACTGTGTGACTGCAGGTATGCTGCAGCAGCCATTTTTTGGTTGGTTCTGCCTCCTGCAGCAGCCATTTTAGAGTAGCTCTTTTGTGGCCGCAACCACCATGCCGTGGGCACTCCGTGAAACTGCTGAGCAGTCGGGTTAGAACAGATAAAAGGAAGTACTTCTTCACCCAAAGAGGGATGAACACATGGAATTCACTGCCACAGGAGGTGGTGGCAGCCAGTGTTCCCTCTAAGCTGAGTCGGTGTGAGCAAGCTCACCGTTTTTTAGCCTCCGGCTCACACGTTTTTGTCCGAGCTCAGGAAGGAGGGCTCCGGAGCAAACTAATTGATGCAGGAGCCAAATTGCTCGCTCACAACTTTGATGCCGGTAGCTCACAAGGTAGAATTTTTGCTCACAAGACTCCACAGCTTAGAGGGAACATTGGTGGCGGCTACAAGCATGGACAGCTTCAAGAGGGAGTTGGATAAACATATGGAGCAGAGGTCCATCAGGGGCTAATAGCCAGAAGGTACAGATAGGAACTCTCAGGCTGGGGCAAGTGATGCTCTGTATTCTTGGTGCTTGGCGGGGGGCAACAGTGGGAGGTTTCTAATGTCTTGGCCCCACTGGTAGACCTCTGTCCTGATGGCACCTGATATTTTTGGCCACTGTGTGACAGAGTGCTGGACTGAACGGGCCATTGGCCTGATCCAGCATTGGCTTCTCTTATGTTCTTATGTCAGAATCCCAAAGGGCTGAAAAAAGTTGGGGACCTCTGTTTTAAACTGATAACCTTGGGCAAATTCCTAGCAACGAAAGAAGCCCAAGATGCTTGGATTCTTGAGACAGGGTAACGAAAACAGCCCACGCCGCTGCACTACAATCCACCAGAACGGTTATCAAGAAATAGAAATGAACGGGAGTGACACAGCTTGCGCGGAAGCATGTCACAGAGTGCCCTGCGAGTCAGATTTGTCTTATCTCCCACTCTGCTGCCTTTAATGACACTCAAAATACGCCACTGCCGCTACCGGAGGCCGCTTGCTGACCTTGCCTCTTGGGTACTGCTGCTGTGACCCTCGCAAGAGAAGGCTCAGATGCCTGGGATGATAGAGGAGGCTAAACAGGGGCAAATTTTGCCTCCCAAACGTCAAGCTTGAGCCGCCTCCGATCGTCACCCTCCAGACAGCCACTTGGGGCAGACGTAACAGGATGGGACAACCGGCCACATTCTTGGTGTCGGTAAACAGACAATCGGAAGATGCTTCAAGCAACATCAAGAATAATAGGGAGGGAGAGACGTGTTCTACAGAGAAGTAAAGGGCAGGGACGGCAGGCTTTCTCGATCATACGTCATCCGGCAGAGCAGATCCCAGTAAACAATCTGAAGACTGGATCCTGGCTACAAAGCAAGATTGGTGGGAGTACAGAACACGACTTTCCCCCAGGCCTCAGAACCAATACCCCACTGAAACACATCTCGGTCTCATTTTGCAGTCCAGGACTACACATCTGGATTTAAATTCTTTTTGCCACTTATTAGTCTATCAGTGGCTATGAGCCACAAGGTATAGATAGGGGCTCTGGGGCAAGTGATGCTCTGTATTCTTGGTGCTTGGGGGGGGGGAACAGTGGGAGGGCTTCTAGTGTCCTGGCCCCACTGCTGGACCTCCTGATGGCACTTTTTGGCCACTGTGTGACACAGAGGGTGCGTTCAGACGGGGCGTTTCAGCCAGCATAACCTGTACCGGTTGGAACTGTTGCAGTTTATGCCGGCTGAAACGCGATCACACTTACCTCCTGTCTGTGGAGCCCATTGCTGTATGCCCGTTCACACACAGCGGGCGTCAGCAGTTTGTTGTTTTTTTAACTTAGTTTGCGCATGCACATAGGCAGCCATCCACAGAATGGCAATCTTCGCGCATGCGCAAAACACCCCATCCCGAAAAGCATGCCCTGAAGAGAGGACTTACCTTTAAAGTTTAAAGAGCAAACTGGCCTCCCTGAGGTCCCGGACTCCTCTAAAACCTTAAACTAAGGACCTTTTCTTTTTTTAAAAAAACAAACGCCGGGGCGAAGATAATCCATGATTGAGCAGCAGTTTATCTTACTGTCTAGAGAACATCAGGAGAGTTTGTTGGGTGGATTGAAGCTGGATACAGGTTCACAGGGCAAGATATGGTCATTTAACCATGTAGGTCCCTAGGTCATGAAAGAATCTAAAGGTCAGAAGCAGCACTTTGAGCTGAGCCCAGGAGACCAATGAAACAGATTTAAAATGGGCATGGTAGTATCACACCTATGTGCCACAGTCATTAGACAAGCTTGCTGTGGTTTGCACCAACTGATGTTTCTGGTTTGTCTTCAAGGGCAGCCCCAAATGGAGCACGCTGTAGTAGTCTAGACTTGGTTACCAACGCAGAGATAGTGCTGGGAAGACAGGCTGGGTCCAAGAGCAGAGACAACTCTCTTGCTAAATGCATCTGAAAAAAATAATTCTTCACTAACACGTTAAACTGATTTTCAAACACCATGGTGTGATCTATTAAGACTTGCAGGCTCTTCACAGAGTCCATCAGAGCGAGCATCGTCATTCAGAATGGAAAGTATAATCCTCTCCAGAACATCTGTCTTACTAACCAGCATCACCTTCATTTTGCCTGGACTCAGTTTCAGGTTTTTATCCCTCAACATTGCCAACAAGCAGTCAGATTGTGGCAGCTTAATCACAGAACTATAAAACTGGGTATCATCAGCATATTGTTGACATCCTATCCCAAAGCTACAGATTGGTCTTGCTCAAAGGGTCTGACACAGAATCTAAACGAGATCAGCGAAAGGACAAATCCCTCCGGAACACCACCGGTTCAAGCCCTACACCACTGACTCAGCTGTTACCCTACAGTAACTCCCCAGGCATGCAGAAAACATGACTTTGCAAATAAAATTTAAAAAGGGGGGGAACACACAGCCTAATAATTTATTTATTTACTTCATTTGTATCAACAGCATATGAATGACAGTCTACCCCAGGGGTGGCCAAACTGTGGGTCGGGAGCCACATGTGGCTCTTTCACACATATGGTGTGGCTCCCGGCAGGGCAGCTGGGGAAGCGAAGGGGAGGCCTGTCTCCCCGATCGGTCTTCCCTTCCCCAGCCAGTGTTCCCCTCCCCGGGTAAGCTGGGGTGGGGGTGGGGGATGCAGAGAAAAAAAGCAACTTTAAATGCGTTCTCAAAGCCCCCCCCCCAAGCCTACAATTATTACTGTTCAAATAAACATGATCAATATCTATTTATAGTCGTTTTTATTTATTATTTATTATTTAGATTTCTATCCCGCCCTCCCCGCAGGCTCAGGGCGGCTAACAGGGCA
The DNA here is from genome assembly GCF_001447785.1 of Gekko japonicus. Taxonomy (NCBI): domain Eukaryota; kingdom Metazoa; phylum Chordata; class Lepidosauria; order Squamata; family Gekkonidae; genus Gekko; species Gekko japonicus. Next base: position 534,296 of record NW_015173681.1, on the reverse strand, counting down.
TAATGCCAGATAAAACAATAAAACAATATAAAATGTTAAATTACACATAGACAATTAACGAACAGTTAAATAACATCCTAAAACAATTTTGGTGCTCCTCTATTCGATTCCAGATGTTAAGATTTTTAAGAGCAAGATGGCGTTCTCAGTAACATAGCTAGACAACAACGGCAGTGCATATCCCACTGCCCTACCGTCCCCTAAAAGACGTCACGTTCACTCCAATGATGCCCACATCAGGATGGCAATATGCGGAAATCATAGGGCGTTGGTGGAACAGTGATGGTGGCAGCTCCTATTTTTGTTTTTGGCAGTCTCATTTAATGTTAATAAAAAGCAAATCTGCATATTTTCCAATAAAAACGTGTGTAATATTTGTTCATGTCATGTGGCTCTCCAACATCTGACGTTTATTCTATGTCGCTCTTCTGTTAAGCAAGTCTGGCCACCCCTGGTCTACCCCAAAGCTCCAGATGGTCTCGCTCAAAGGGCCTGACCCACATGCTAAACAACGTTAGCAATAGGACAGATCCCTATGGAACGCCACTGGTTTAACTCCCACACCACTGACTCAGACATCACCTAGGATGACTTCCTGAGTCCATCTGGACCATCAAAAAAGAAAAAGAAAAGACTGAAACTACAATAACATCATCCCTTCAACGGCCACTGTGGCCTCGAGGCACCAAAGCAAAAAGTAGTCCCCCTGAGTCAAAGGCAGAAGAGAGGTAAACTACAATCAAGAGAGAGAAATTTCTCCTGTACATCTGCAAACGCAGATCACCTGGCAGACCACCCGCGACTCGAGTCTTCTGTCCCAAAGCCATGTCTGAACTCAGATTTTTATTTATTTATTTGCCATCAAGTCAAGCTGACGTCTGGCGACCCCTAGTGGGGCTTGAAGGAAAGGGACGTTCAGAGGTGGCTTGCCATCGCCTGCATCTGCGTCACGACCCTGGTATCCCTTGGAGGTCTCCCGTCCAAACATTAGAAAGGGCTGACCCTCTGCCTCTGCGTGGCAACCCTGGACTTCCTTGGTGGTCTCCCATCCAAGCGCTAAGCAGAGCTGACCCTGCTTAGCTTCTGACATCTGACGAGATCAGGCTAGCCTGGGCCATCCAGGTCAAGGCAAGAGGCGAGCAGAGGTGGTTTGCAACTGCTCGCCTCTTGCCTGGGAAATCCAGGTCAGAGCTCTGAAGTCAGATTTTTTAAAAAGATCCGGGGCAGATGGCATCCAGACATTGGCCTGCTTCTGCCTCTCAATTATTTTATTCAAAAAAAAAGGGATAAATGTGTAACTGGCCTATAATTGCTATGATTTCTTTGTCAGAGGAGGATTCTTTTCGACAGAGGTTGAACTATTACCTCTTTCAAGAGCCCCGGAAAGCTTCTGCCTAAAAGAGATGGCTTCAAGGTTGTCATCAAAGGAACCCTCACTTTACCCTTGCCGAGATTTAAGTAAATGAGAGCAAAAGGGACCCAAATTATATGTCACTGGCTTCACAATTCCCAGGAATCTGTCAACACTGATGAGGGTAACGATTTCCAAAGTATCCACACATAATTAACCAGCCAGTGCCTCTGACACTTCAACTACATGTGCAACACTTCAATCGGTGACCGAGCCAGAACAGATCTGAGAGATTTTTGTCAGCAAAGAATCATGCAAAATCATCAAAGTTAATGGCTAAATTAGCCTCATTTTGGGGCTCCGTTTTAGGAGTCACAAAAGTACTAATTATTATAAATAACTGTGCTAGACATAACTCAGCTGTCGTCAAGGTACGTCTGTAAGTGCCGTCAAGTCGCAACTGATTTATGGCAACCCCAGCAAGGGGCTTTCGAGGCAAGTGAGAAGCGGAGGTGGTTGACCATTCCCTTCCTCTGCAGAGTCTTCCTTGGTGGCCTCCTAGCCAAGACTTATGGAGACCCCAGCAAGGGGCTTTCAAGGCAAGTGAGAAGCAGAGGTGGTTGCCGTGGGTAGCCTCGGGCCGTGGCAGCAGCTGCTATCAAAGCAGCACTTCTAACAATTCGGCACAGCCAATCAAATCTCCTGTGGCCAATCAGAAGCCCTGCCGGGCAAAAACCCCACCCAGCCCCATCCACTTTCTCAAAACTCTTGGTGGGCTCCAAGAAAGGTCTTGGTGCGCACCGTGGGCTGTATTATAATGGAATGGTAGAAAAGGATGCTTCGATAAATGGACAGGGACTGCGGACTGTACTACCGTGTATAGTACATAGTATCTGTTGCCGTACGCATTATGTTACTGTGATTCCTGCATCATTTAATATTTAATTTGAAGGGCTTTATGATCTGCCAACCAAGAAGAAGAAGAGATTGGATTTATACCCCGCCCTTCACTACCCAAAGGTGTCTCAGAGCGGCTTACAAACTCCTTTCCCTTCCCCTCCCCACAACAGACACCCTGTGGAGGTGGGTGGGGCTGAGATAGCTCTGACAGAAACTGCTCTTTTTCAAGGACAGCTCTTGTCAGAACTATGGCTTGCCCAAGGTCATCCAGCCAGGTGCAAGTGGAGGAGTGGGGAATCAAACCTGGTTCTCCCAGATTAGAGTTCGCACACTCAACCACTACACCAAACCAACATCTTCTGGTGGTCCCTGGCTCCAGGGACGTCCGTCTCGCCTCAACTAGGGCCATGGCTTTTTCAGCCCTGACCCCCTACCTGGCAGAATGAGCTCCCATATGAGATCAGGGCCCTGCTGGACTTTTTGCAGTTCCACAGGGCCTGCAAGATGGAGCTCTTCCACCAGGCTTTTAGTTAAAGCGGCGGACGTCCCTCCCTCTCTACTGGGCCTCCCCGCAGTGGGTCGGAACTGCACTATCATCGAAGGACCAAAACTTGAAAGAGATGACATCTGTGAGGCTTTAAACTATAACTTGTACTGGATGAACTTTGCTGTATTTTATTGGCGTTTTAACTGTTTTAATTTTCTGTATACTGTATATTGTTTACTGCGTCTGATGGAACCCACCCTGAGCCTGCTATGCGGGGAGGGCGGGATATAAATCCAATCAAATAAATAAATAAATAAGCACCTATGCTTTGTGTCAGCTCTCTTTCAGACTTCAGATTCCCCCCCCCCCCCATTACATCTCACTGGATGTCCCACCTGTTGACTGTACTGACTGTCATCTGCCTCCAGCCTCAGAGAGAAAGCCGGACTATAAGGGCCATAAATACATAAATAAAGCCACTGTCTCTGTGCAGGTAGACTATCCCGACATTAACAACTAACCCGTGGAGGGCGAGAAGGCTCAAGGACAGCCCAGCAGGTGGTTTTGCCGACCCTCTCTCTCATCAACAGCCGCGTGGGATGGGCGGCTTTTCTTATTAAAAAGCCCAGATTACTTTTGGCATTAGAGGCCTGCGAATGCCTGCCTGCCTTCAATCTGACCTCAGCCAGAAGGTTCTGGCTCTGCTTGCTGAAAGGCTCACCGAATGGCCGGAGGTTTCGATCAAGCAGGAAAGGTCAATTGTCTATTACCATCAAGGTTTACTTATGTGGAACTTGTTGGTTAAAGGAGATTATGCTATAGCTTCCAGAGCATTATTGTCCAGGCTGTAAGGTGGAAATACTGCGGGCTGAGAAACGGAGGTATTTCCTGGAAAACAGTTCGCAAAGAAGCTTGTCTCAACTTTTGGACTGTGGTTTCGTTGAAGGAGATGGGATGCATGTTTCTTACTCAAAAGCATGCTAACCGATCAGACTGTTCCCGGAGCTGATGGTCTGGTCCCTATAAACTCGCATATGCGGTTTTTAATGTGCAACTTGAACGCTGCCACCCATACACCAACAAGGATATCGATCAGTGCCAGATTTATGGGGAAACCACGCAGTCACTCTCTGTGCAGTATAAGCCTCTGAATAAACAATCCAAGGCCTGTCTCCTCCCACACTATCCAGCCCACCACTTAAGATCTGCCTCCCAACCCCTGCTCTCTCTGCCCCCACCTTCAGAGGCGGGGCCTTTCCTGTGATGGCCCCTTGCTTTTGGAACACCCTCTATCAGGTACCAAGTTACATTCTATCAGGTACCAAGTTAAAACACATTTTTTTTATCTAGGATTTAATTAGGGGGGTTATCTTATCCACTTTTGTATTTTTCATATGGGCATGTGTGTGTGTAAGTGTGTGTGCACCTGGAATTCATGGCAACCTCTGGTGGCTGACCCCTGCTGGGGGCCTGGAGGATATTCAGAGAGGTGGCTGAATAAAGCCTGCCCCTGTCCTCCCGACAGCTGGTATTCCAAGGGGGTCTCCCATCCAAGTACTTGCCAGAGTCGACCCTGCTTAGCTTCTGAGATCTGACGAGGTCAAGCTTGCCTGGGCTATCCAGGTCAAGGCTATTTTATCAGCTTTATAATGGCCTGATCTGTTTGATGGACTGTTTGTATGCTGCTTATGCCCAATGGCTTGTATTTTAATATTGTGTTTCTTAATTGTAAGCTGCCTCAAGCAGGACTCTGAAGAGGAGGCAGATGAATATCCGGAATAAATAAATATATCCCCTCCATCTGAAGTCTCCGCCTGTATGCCTATCTGTGGGCTTTTCTGCATTCCTATTTATCTTGCTTGTGTGTTCCTGTTGCTTGGGGGGGGGGGTGTCTGTTCAGCACATGTTTTGCTCCCTCTAGTGATCAATTTGATATTACATCAGTTTATGTCCAATTTATCTTCCTGCAGATTTAAACTGCAGGTTTTTATGCCAGACAAAAACTGATGTAATATTACGTCTACCACTAGAGGGACCAAAACACGTGCAGGAGAGAACCCCCCACCCCAAAGCAAAAGGAACACACAAGCGAGGAAAATGAGAATGCCGAAAAGCCCTGTGTATGTCTTCTGTGAGGAAGGCACCCCGTGGCTGATTCAGACAGCCTGAAGAGCTTTAAGATAGGTGCCTAGCTGGGAAAACAGCTCAGAAACATAAGTAACAAAATAAAATAAGGTGAGGTTTTCCTGGGCAGTATAGCACTGAGCCAGGAAGAGAGGGTGCTGCTATGCTACTGAGCCCCAAATCATTAAGGAGATAAACTACAAAATCTCTTCAGGATCACCCTCAGCCCATTTCTTGTAACACCCGTTCCTAACGCAAACTCGTTTTAAGAAAGTGTGCCGGAGAGTTCATTTGTTTTCACTGTCAAATCACCAGAAGAGGAATGCTGGCGTGTGACAGGAGAAATCTTAGTGATTGATCAACTGCATCTATGAAAAGAAAAAGAAAAAATTCCCAGTGAGACATGTGAGATTCACAGCGGCGGCTGTATCAGAAGAGGTACTCCCTCTTCCAAGAACATAAAAAGAGCCCTGCTGGAACAGACAAGCAGCCCATGGTGCACTCATTCTCCTTAAGCTTCTCCTTGGTGCAAGGTCTTCCTTGCCTACCGTTTTCATAACTAGTTCTTAAAACTGAATTCTTTTTTAGCCAGGCTGTCCACTAATTACAGATTTAAAAAAAAATCAATAACTTGCCTCTTAAACAATGGACTAAATCGAAATAAACTTTCTACGTTACTGAAACTGCACGACGATAACCTCCTTTCCGAGTTACTGAAGACGGTCCGCGTTTACGATTCAACAAAGGAAAGGCTACCGCATAATGATGGAAAGGCTATTTCCAATCATTTATTCATGATTCCGCATCGCAGTGATATCAAACGAAAGGAGGGGGGCCCTTTTAATTCCCAGCCCCAATAATTAAAAATGCTCCACTCGACATTAATCAATTGAAGCTTTGATTAATGTGGATTAAACCAATCAAAGCTTTCAGCCTTCTCCTTCCAGTGTATTTTACCGGAGAATTTGTACGTGTATCCCCAGAAGAACCGCTTGCGCTCGCCGGCAGCCCCACACATCACCTCTAATCACTTAATTTCCTTTCACTTGGCATTTATTGAGACACGGAAAACTCTAATAGATGCAAACACTAACACATTTAAATTGTAGAACGCAAGAGAGGTTAGCCCGTTTGCTTCCTGGCAGAATAGGGATTTGCAACCTGATCTCCCCGGTCCTTGGTCCAATGCTCTACTCTTGACACCATGCTGGTCCTCAGAATGTACCACATTCGACCCATGGCATCTCCAGTTATTACACACACAAACAATTCCTTTAATGGCATTTCACAAAAGTAAAAACATAGTCAATGGGAAATAAAAATTCAGATTCTGCATAAAACAGAATTCCGTTAAAAATCTGCCCCACGTTGAGCACCTCCAAAATTTTACTACGTACGGAGGCAGCAGCCGGCAAAAACTTTGCCACAAGTTCAGTTTATGTTTTCCTCAGTGCTATTTAACAGGAATAGCAGTTTGCTCGGCCTGGAACAATCTGACACGCTACCCAAAATCGGTGATAAAATTCATCGCCTAATGCCAGCAGAATAACAACATTCAAACAGCACGTGGTACACTGTTTCAATAGTTTCACATGTACAAAGGCAAAGCCTAAGGGATACCCTGGAATCTTCCAAATAAAATTGCCAAGGGTAAAACATTAAGCCTAGCCAGTGTAAAAATTCTGCGCAATTTTGGAGTTTGCAGTTGGAAGAAATAACTATGCAAACGTCCTACCATGGGAAATATCCCGTGGTTCAGAGGAGAACAAGTCTTACTGGCTGCATTATACAAGTTCCACAACTCTGCCTCCAGTAATCTGCTCCTTATTTTGTGGAACACCTCCGTTTCGGAGAGCATCAGCATAGATTCAAGAGAGAGATTCAAGGATCTCAGTTTTTTCTCTATAGTGGCAGCATCTCCAGTTCAGGTGTTCAAGGTTGAGGAATACTTCCACCTGAGATTTACTACCAATCAGATTAGACAACAGGTAGACCCAGGGTCAGCCTCGGTACAAGGCAGCTTTGTATGATCACCTCTGAACAGAATACAGCAAACACGTATTTCCCGTGCTTAAACCCATCCTCTTTTCCAGAATACATAGGAGGCAGAAAAGAAAATGGTCCCACTGCGCAGATATATATATATATATATAGCTTTGCCCTAGAGTGTTAAGTCAGCTCGGTAACCTTGAAATGCCTTGAGTTTTTTATACACTTGAAAGCATTAAAAGGTCAGCAAGGGGAAGATGGATGATAATGTGGAATGGACTTCTTCACTTGCAGGGAAGAGGAGGACGGAGGCCATATTTCTGAATGAAGAGTGTTTTATTCTGATACACGAAGGTGGGCACCGTTTTCCTCACAGTGCCAAAGGACTGTGGCACCTTAGAGACCAACAAGATCTGGGGGGTATGAATGATAAATAATTATCGTAGGGCATTGTGGGTAGAATAGCTGGGAGATCCTAAGATTGTCTGGCAGCCAAAAGTTCTAGCTTTTAGCATTATGCACCACCAAGTGATGAGCTAGACTGGTTTTTAAGGCAAGAGAGCTTTCAGAGGGGGTTTGCCATTGTCTGCCTCTGCATCACGACCCCAGTACGAGCTTTCGAGAGTCAAAGTTCCCTTCATCAGATACGAGGAGGAACAAAGACCCATGAGTCCTTCTATCCCAGTCTGAAGATGGGAGGGGTGTTGCGAAGAAAGGATGCAGAGGTCCGGTGCAAAGTGTAATCAGCTTGAGTGAAGCAGGGGAGAAATGCTTAGTGGCACAAGTGCATCTGATGGCTGGCATTCGGGTGGGAGACCATCAAGGAATACCAGGGCTGTGACGCAGAGGCAGGCCACAGCAAACCACCTCTGAAACATCTCTGTAATGATTCCTTGTTTTATATGTGTGTGTGTGTCTTTAAAATTTGGTTGCATGGCTGTGTGATGGACTAGAGTGCTTGAAGAGACAAGTGTGGTGTGATTGGTGATTGACAGAGAGGGGGAAGGGTTTAGAAAGTGTTTCTGAGTGGATGAATGGGTATGTCCTTCAGGAGTGACAGTTAGAGGTTTGACAGTTGATGAAGACAGAGTTAGTTTGAAGTCTGGGAGAGAAGCAGTTTTGTGGGTGCGTAGGAGTTAGTTCTGTTTATGAAGAAAAGTTGAATGTATAAGGAAACAAAAGTTATATAAAAAGTCTGAGTGACAGGCTGGAGTGAAATAGGAAACGTATATGACCCTGAGTAATGAGTTACAAAGTTACTTGAAAAATCCCTGTCAGAAAGGGAGCAGATCTTGTGAGACACAACGAAATTGTTAAAATTATTCACATTACTGGTTACATTGTTCTACACTTTTATTTATGAACTGTTTCAATAAATCTTCTTTTATTTAAGTCTGTCAGCTCTGAAAGAAATAATTTCTCAGGAAACACATAGACCCTCATGAGACTTAAAAACTCGACCTACCTATCCAGTGATAGCCAAAAGAAAGTATAAAGGTTTGGAAAGCCTAAAATTTCCTGGTGGCAGCCTAACCTACCCAGTTGAACAAAATAAAAAGAACACTTTAAAGTGAAACCAGGCCTCCCCAGATAAGGGGACGTCACAATCTCTTGCCTTGGAAACCCTGCAGGAGCACCATGAGCCGGCTGCAACTTGAGGGCCAAACATGGTTGTTGGTGGCGGGAAGTGTGTCAAGAAACAGCTGACTAAAAGCGACCCCGTAGGGTTTTTAAGGCAAGAGGTGTTTCAGAGGTGGTTTGCCATTTCCTTGCCTTTGCGGTATGACCCTGGTATTCCTTGGAGGTCTCCCATCCAGATAATAGCCAGGGCCGACCATGCTTGGCTTCCGAGATTTGACAAGATCGGGCTAGCCTGTTCAGGGCAAAGCATGGTGACCATATATCAACTACAGGAATTTTCACAATCCATCCTGCAAGGTGCAACAACAGTTGTTAGAATGTATTCAAGGGAACTTTCTATTGTTTCTTTGTTTACCCTTGGGATTCATAAAGGTGTTCATGAGCTGTGGCTCCGTGGCAGAGCCTCTGCTATGCACGTAAAGGTCCCAGGTTCAATCCCCAGCATCTCCCTCTTAAAAGGACCTGGCTGCGAAAGACCTCTACCTGAGACCCCGGAGACCTGCTGCCAGTCTGGGTATACAAGACTCTTCAATGTATTTTTATTTCAATTATATAAGACAAAAAACCCCATACATAGATACACATAAAAGGGAGATTCTAACAGTATAATTTTACCCATTATCTTTGATAACTTATTGTAATCCAAAAATTCTTATTACTCCCCCCCCCACCATACAGTTATATTTTATTAATAGTTGCATCCAGGGCTTTTTTTTGTATAAGCCATACCCAACAGCAGAAACTCATTAGCATATTAGGCCACACCCCTGATAGTACAGCTCATTAGCATATTAGGCCATACCCCCATGTTACCAGAAGTGTGGTCATCCAGCCACACCCACCTTTTGCTTCTTAGTCTGTTTACCTTGTTTGTTGTCAAAACCCAGGGCTTTTTTTGTAGCAGGAACCCCTTGCATGTTAGGCCACACACCCCTAATGTAGCCAATTCCAATGAGTTTCTGCTGTTGGGTGTGGCCTGTTATGCTAATAAGCTCCTGCTGGGCGTGGCCAACTCAGGAGCCAGCCGGAACTCCGTTCCTGTGCGTTCCTGCCCAAAAATAGCCCTGGTTACATCTATGGTTCTTAGTTCCTTAGTTCTTTTTGTTTCGGTTAAAGGTTAGAGGTCCAGGAATTTTAGTTATTATTTTTTTCTATCCAGTAATAACATCTTGACAAGACTGACCATGATGGACCAAGGGTCTGATTCAGAATAAGGCACCTCATTGCGTATGTATACAGATTAAGGCATACATCTTATTGTCATTTTAGTTATGCAATTAAGTTCAGGACAATTGTACTTCATACCTGCCGTTAAACGAAATGTGTATTTGTTATAATGACTTTTTAAAAGAAAAAACAGAGAGAGAGGGGAAGGGAAGAATAGAAAGAGAATGTGAAACGCACGGATGGCAAAAAGGCATGCATTGTACATTGGCATCTTCTCCTTGGGCAGGGCCTTGAGATATTAGGTGCTGCACTTGGGGAACCGTCAGGGGCTTGTGCTGCGAAGAACAAATCACATCTAATTGGAATTTGTTCCGTGCCACTGCTCTACAGAACGTCAATAAAAACAATATCCAGATTGGATTTCGGGTTCACTTCATTTGCATTTCCTAATTTAGAGTTTAACTAATTTAACAACAGTAATGATTTCATTCAAATTAAAGTCCGGGGAAAAATTAAAACAATTTTAAAGTGCTGTTAAAAGATTTCATTAAGTACTATCTACAGTAATCGGAGCTGTTTTTTTTAAATATCTCGGTAAATCTCTCCCCGCTCTCCCTTGGCAACAAACACCAAATTTCCCCTGTGCAGCCATGCTTTAGACAAACCTTGCTAGATTTATTGGCATTATTTCATGCAATTAATTAATATATATTAGAGCTCTGTTTTTTAAAAAGTGTAAAGAGTGGCAGTAAAATAAATGAGGCCGTTTTAAAAAAAAATGTATTCCACTGAGATAATTGCTCTTTTATTCAAATACTTTCCTGATGGGAACCATCTAGGAATATCCTGTCCATTAGCTTCCTCCTTCTGCTAAATATCCGAGGCACTGGTCCAAAGTACGGGACTCTTAGCTTCCCCTTTTGAATAAATAATAAAAAGCCCAGTAGCACCTTTAAGACTAAGAAACTTTATTGTAGCATAAGCTTTCGAGAAACACAGCTCTCTTCATCAGATGCACCTGACGAAGAGAGCTGTGTTTCTCAAAAGCTTATGCTACAATAAAGTTTCTTAGTCTTAAAGGTGCTACTGGGCTTTTTACTATTTTGCAGCAACAGACTAACATGGCTAACTCCTCTGGATCTATGACCCTCTTTAATAGATACAAACAACACCCACCAAGGGAAGACCATCTACAATTCACAACTATGTTCAAAACACTATATTACATTCATTGAAATACAAAGAAAGTAAGTGGTCACAACCCAGTAAGAGTGTATAGACATTGATCCAACAGATTGCTCATAACCATTAAACATTATTTATAGAAAGAACGTGTTCAAAACCAACAGTAGGCTCCTCTGTAATTCCATACATAGATAGTGTCCATAGACCTCCAAACAGAAATTAACTGCGGCAGAAGACGCCCACTGTGGAAAGAATAACAGCCAGAAGCCTCTCCCAGGTATAAATCAAGACGTCTCAATGATCTTCAATAGCAGCTGGTAAAATGAAACCCGATTTCCAAAATAACATAGGCACAGCTCAAAAGCTTCAATGGAATCCTATGTTATCTTGGAAACCGGGTTCCATTTTACCAGCCGCTGTTGAAAATCATTGAAACGCTGAATATATACCTGGGAGGTCAATGTCTATACACTCTATTGGGTTGTGACCACTAACCCTTCTTTGTATTTCAATGAATGTAATATATAGTTTTGAACATAGTTGTGAATTGTAGATGGTCTTCCCTTGGTGGGTGTTGTTTGTGGCTATACTTTTACACTAAGGGTTCCCTATTGTCTTTGGCCTTTTAACAGATGGCAAGGCATTTATATGTACCACTGACCAAAGACACCATGTGTTGTCACCATGTACTCAGCAGTCAGTTCTCACGTACAAAAAGCAACAAGTGAAGCAACGCTAAGATTCATTTCTTCCGGATTACTTTTATTCTGTTGTCGAAGGCTTTCACGGCCGGAGTTCATTAGCTGTTGTAGATTTTCCGGGGTGTATGGCTGTGGTCTTGGCATTGTAAGATCTGACGTTTCGCCCACCAGTCACAGCTGCTGGCGAAATGTCATGTCCTACAATGCCAAGACCACCAATGTGTTCCCCCCGCCATGGGAAGTGAGAGGTGGTCAGGAAGGAAAGGGTCGTATCAGTTTCTCCCCTCCCCAACTGCCTCCTGTCCTTGAGTCTTCCTTGAAACTCTTTCAGAACCAGGCCAACAATTTTTTGTTGTTGTTTAAATTTCAGCGAGATTTTAATTTGGTTTATGGTTTTACTTTCCCCGATATTTTGGTTTTGATCATGTTATGTCTTTAAAGCGTTTGCAATTATTTTAGTTGTTGCTTGTGCCGTATCAAGTGGGCTACTATCCCAAAACCGTAAGGAGGATTCCAGCCCATCTCATTTTCCTCGCTTGTAAGTTCCTGTGTCATCAGGGAGGGTTCTGTTCTGCATGTGTTTTGCTCCGTCTAGGGGTTGATTCTATATTACATCGGTTTGTGTACAGCATACCTCCTTGCAGATTTAAACTGCAGGTTTTTACGCCAGATTTAAACCGGTGTAATATCGAATTGACCACTAGAGGGAGAAAAACACATGCAGAACAGGAAAAGAACCCGAAGAAACAGGAACTTACAAAGGAGGAAAATGAGAATGTGGAAAAGCCGCAGGAGGTGAGCTGTTAAAATAAGCATCTTTTAAAACTTTGAACTGTTCCTCAGTTTTAAAAAGAGACGGGGGGGGGGGGAATGCACCCCAGGAATCGAACACAGGGAGAGCACTGTTCTATACAGGAAAGATCACCACCGGGTTTTTTACTTCAGTCACTCCAAGCAGCAGCCAAATCAGGCTCTGACGCCGGAGCGACTTTTCACAAGAGCCTTCCTTGTATTAGCATCAATCGGAATAATCACACATTCAGTAACTAGCTTGATGGACTCCATCTGGAGCACAAATGTTCAGAGACCTTGATAATTTTAATGGAACTATTTAAACTTGAAGTACCGTTTTAATTTGGAAAGACTGCTCCAGCGGTTCTCGCCTTTCATTACCTTATAATGAACGCAGAGATCAGGAAACCAACTTTAGCCTTAATGGTGAAACTGTACAAAGTTTGCTTCAGGGAGGGGGGGAAATATAAATGCAGGTCTCCATTGACAAAAGTTTTGTGCGTCTAGCAATCAGTGTCACTCAAGGACTATTTTCTGAGCCGCATTGACATAAGCTGGTCTTCAGTACTGAGCTCTTTCCCATTATCTAAATTCAAAAATGTCCACCGTCTGGGCTATGTAGGGACTCTGGGCTGCTTTAGCCAAATCCTGGTCTGGGTGAGTCTTTCCCAAGCTTAGGTCCCTCCTACCCATTGCTGGAATTGGAGTGAGGATCTTCATCGGGGGGGGGGGGCAAAGTGCAGTGGAGGTGAAGATAATGCACCATTGACCAGGCAAGAACAGAAATCTCAGGCTTCTAGTATTTAACCCACGTCTAGCAGCCCATCCAGAGTTTTCTTAATTGCAGGGGCTGATGCTCTCTGCCCCCATTCTATGCTGTGCCTGAAAACGGGAGGAGCCGGTGGTAGTGCATCTGTTTAGCATGCAGAAAGACCCAGGTTCAATCACCAGCATCTCATAGGAACATAAGAGAAGCCACGTTGGATCAGGCCAAAGGCCCATCCAGTCCAACACTGTGTCACACAGTGGCCAAAACCCAGGTGCCATCAGGAAGTCCACCAGTGGGGCCAGAACTCCAGGAGCCCTCCCATCGTTGTCCCCCAAGCACCAGTCAAAAGATCTGGCAGCAAGTGATGCGAAAAACCTTTCCCTAAGACCTTGGAGAGCTGCTGCCAGTCTGAGTAGACGATACGGACTTTGATGGACCAAAGTTCTGACTGGGTATAAGGCAGCTTCAGGTGATGTGCAGATGTGTCTGGGGCACCAACATAGACAGACCGAGGTAGTGAGAACTATGCTATGCCCCAGCTGCAGAACGTAAGCCTCCTTAGAGGCCTGACTAGGGCCTTCTTCTCACATAATGCTGATGACACGGCAGCTGCTCCAGGGAGGTTACCATATTACCCATGTCAACACTGGCCCTCTCAGAATCTGGGACAACACTGTGCATGGAGGTGAATTGCAACACAAGCTCATCTCACGTAGCCTGGAGTTTCTGATGTGACCTTCTCAGACATGGCATGAGGAGGGGGCTGAAAGAGGCTCTGATTCTCACTAATGGCTACCAAGTTTCTCCTCCTGAATACTTTTGCTACTCCCGGGCGTTGGTTTTCTTCAAGAACTGTAGTGGGTTTTGTGTGCATTTTTTTCCCTGGATGAACAGCAAACTGGAACGCCAGCCTGCTGAATTGAACACCTGTGACTTAAATATCATTTATTTATTTTTATTTAATTTTCGACTTCTATACTGCTCTGACCCCAAAGGGTTTCTGAGCGGTTTACACAATTGTTTATACCTAACTAGGGCCACATTATTTGTATGGGGGGTGATAACCTATCAGCACCCCGGCCGTGGGCTCAGTTATTGTTCAGTTCCTGGTTCGGCTTGGCTGTTGTTCAGTCTCTGGCAGCTCTTCGGCGCTTCACTTCCTGGCGCCCGGAACAGGTCTTAATCCGCGGCTCCTTCCGGTAGGCTTCACCCGGTGCTCGGCAACGCGCCAGCCGCAGCTCCGGTTCCGTCCCGCAGGGTCCACCGCGCCGCGTCACCGAGCACCACGACTTCTGCCTCCATCCAGCCTCGCGCACGCTGGGTCGCCAGGGCCAACGCCGCCACCACCGCCATTGCCGCCGCCGCTCCTGCCACACGTCCTCATAAGGAGGAGGGGTGCCCCCTGCCACCTAGGGGCAGGTATTCATTTTATCTACTTGCGTTTTACATGCTTTCGAACCGCAGGGTGGACGGGATTTCACGTGATCTCCATGCAATGCATGATCAGCACAGACAGTGGCAGGAGCAACCACCTTGCACTGCCGGCAAGGATACCCATCAAGCCCCTCTCTGGTAACTGGCAACGTCAGCCATGAGGTCCTTTTGGTTTGTTCTCCTGTTCTGTAGATATTCTCACTGGGAAAGCTTCTACTTAAACATCCTTGCTTAGAAAATGCCTCGTTGTCCAGAGGTCAGTTATGGGTTCCACAGAAGGGCCAGGCATGAACGTCTCTGCATGCACTTCCACTGCAGAGTAGCAAGATTTGGGTCCAGTAGCTCCTTAAAGACCATAAGACACAGGGAAGGGAAAACAAACTTGACCCAAATACTGGAATCAAGAGCCACAAGGGTAAGAAAGAAATCTAAAAGAGGGCCAATATTAAAAACCAAGTTAAAACTTATAATGTACAGAAATACATGTATTTATTAGAAAGGCAATTAAAAACAAATGAGGGCCCAATGAAAGCCTCGTTGAAAAGTTCAAGTGGCCTGAACATAAGGGCTGATACACACGACCTGACGCGTTTCCGCCCTATTGGGGGCCTTCTTCAGAGGTCAAACAGTTTGAGGTACACGTTACAACATGACATATTACAGTAAGATAACCACCAATAAGTTAATACTGGACCAAGAAAAGGAAAGATAACCACCAATAAGTTAATACTGGACCAAGAAAAGGAAAGTTAAGCAGCAAGATCAATACACACAAGACACAGATGTTTATGAGGCCTCTAAAGATGAGAGTCATGTGTCTGGTGCCAAATGCACAGCTGCTGAATTAGAACATCTTCCAATTCTGGTCCAAAAAGCACCTGTGTGGCTATCTTAGGGTGCGGTCAGATGGCGTGCTGAGAGCGGGTTAAACTGCTCCGGTTCTAACCGGATTATATCTGGATAATCGTGATCACACTTACCTCCCTTATCCCGCTTTACCACACAGTCTCAGCGCTCCCCACTGTCTACACTACCGACGCACGGGAGCATGTGTCGGCGGGTTTTTAAATTTTTTCTCAGTTTGCACATGCGCATAGGTGCCCCTCCGTAGAAGGGGGGAAACTACCATGGCGCATGCGCAGAACCACCAGGGCGAATCAATCCAAACCCTCCAACAAAAGACTTCCCTTTAAATGTTTGACCCGAAAATGGCCTCCGTGAGATCCCGAACTCGTCTAAATGCTAAAACAACTGACTGTTTAAATGTCGGTTTTCTAAACGCGGTGGCGGAGCTCCGCCTATGCGCACACCGCCAACGCAATTAAAAAATGGTGGGCGAAAAGCGGAAGCCTCGGGCAGCTTTCCAGTGGGGAGGGGGTTTAAACCGAAAGTGGCTTGACACCAGAGAAGCGATCACACAGGGGGGAAATGCAGCTTTAAATGGGAGAGATGAGAAAACACCACTTTGGGACCTGGTAACAAAATACTCCGGGTTAAAGCGGTTTTGAGCCGGAAACCAACGGCTGGGGACGGGAGGCAGATGTTGGCTGTGTGATAGTGCAGATAAAATGCGTTGCTGAACTGTCACGACACCAGCTCAAACGGCGCGTCTGAACGCATCCTTAGTCAGAGCTAGAGTGTCCCCAAGCAGAAAGCAGGGTCTAAGGTTTCAAGAGGCAAAGCTCCCTGCGTCAGATACCAGGAAATCTTGTTGGTCTCTAAGGTGCTACTGGACTCAAATCTTGTGCTTCTACCGCCCACCAACACAGCCACCTACCTGAAACTATTTTCAATTTTAATAGCAGCTTTAAATAGATTACAGCTGAATGGTTCCCCTGCTGGGGCCAAAAGGTGCAAGCAGCTATGGATATAATGCTATAGCTGAGAAAAGCAGCCACATTTGTCAAAGATCTCCCTCCGGTGCATATGTTTTCACCTTCCATCCGCCGTCGGTAATTGCAGCATACTCATGCCATGTAATTCTGGTAGAACAGAAACGGGCCCCTGAATACAGAGAACACTAACCTTAAAAAAACACAACCCAGCTTCAACAGAATGGTGCCAGGGCCGGCTCACTCACTAGGCGGACTAGGCAATCGCCTATAGCAGGCCGGTCCTTAGGGGCACCAAACTGCACCCGGCTCCGTACTCTGGGAGTTTCTTGATTATTTGTGTTTTTCATTCTTCCTAAAATGCATTTATTTTTGGAAATTGGTGGGCGCGCTGGTGGGGGGGGGCCAGAAGGGATCCCCCCGCCTAGGGTGCAAAATAAGCTGGGGCCGGCCCTGAATGGTGCACAACTGAAGGATCCACCAGCTCTTTAAAGCCTTGCACCCTACAGAAGACATTGCCTTAAATAACAACAACAACAAAACTACAACAGTATAGGAGCCACTTCTCTATGGTATACAGGTACAGGTTTCCCTTGCTCGAAAGCCAGTCGAATCCGACTCTAGGGGGTGGTGCTCATCTCCGTTTCCAAGCGCTGTCCGAAGACTCCTCTGTGGTCATGTGGCCGGCATGACTAAACACCAAGGTGCACGGAATGCTGTTCCCTTCCCACCAAAGTGGTACCTATTTATCTACTTGCAATTTCTTGCTTTCGAACTGCTAGGCTGGCAGGAGCTGGGGCCAGAGACAGGAGCTCACTCTGTCACGCGGCACTCGGGTCTCAAACTGCCGAGCTACCAACCTTCCAGTCTGCAGCCTAGCGTCTTAACCTCTGAGCCACCTATGCTATTCCAGTAAAATCTGAATGGAGGAATCACAAGGCCGGGGCATACCACATGATTCTTCCCTGGAGGAGTAACCAGGGCTATTTTGGGGCAGGAACGCACAGGAACGGAGTCCCAGCTGGCTCCTAAGTTGGCCACGCCCAGCAGGAACTCATTAGCATAATAGGCCACACCTAACAGCAGGCACTCATTAAGATTGGCTACATTAGGGGTGTGTGGCCTAACATGCAAAGAAGTTCCTGCTACAAAAAAAGCCCAGGGTTTTGACAACAAAGTAAACAGAATAAGAAGCAAAAGGTGGGTGTGGTTGGATGACCACACTTCTGGTAACATGTGGGGTGTGGCCTAATATGCTAATGACCTGTGCTGTCAGGGGTGTGGCCCAATATGCTGATGTGTTTCTGCTGTTGGGTGTGGCCTAATATGCTAATGAGTTCCTGCTGGGCTTTTTCTACAAAAAGAGCCCTGGGAGTAACATTCACAGTGCTAATTTGCAGCTATTCACAGGTCGTACCAAGTGCTTTACTCCAATCTCAACTATACTTATCGCTCAGTTACTTATGCATCTTGACTCTAACTAGCCCTTCCCGGCAACTAGCTCCCCCCAACCTCTCTCTACCTATATGTAATGATTCGTGAAGTCTGTTTCAATGTATCTGAAGAAGTGTGCATGCACACAAAAGTTTATACGCAGAATTAAACTTTGTTGGCCTTATAGGTGCCATTGGACTCAGACTTTATTTACAGTGTGTGTAATGGGCGGGGGGGCGTCATCTTTCACCCTACCCATATGACATCTCCATCCAATCAGCAGGTAATGTTCTTAGATGGCCAATTTTTTGAATGGAGGAAAGATGGGAGGCCCGAGACTCTAACCCTTAACCCACAAAGTGCCCTGCTGCTGCATACACGGATTCCTCCAGGCCTGCCTTTTGCCACTAGGCTGGTGACGGGGAGGGACCAGTGGTTCAGCCAGGTGTGAGGGCCCTCCGCACTACTGACCTGTAATCCAGATGTTAAAAAGTAGGATGGTATTGTAGCACAGGGCACCGAGCACCTCAAGTGTTTTTCTACCCTAGGAACCAAATGTGCTGGAGACCACTTAATTTATGTTACAGTTTTAAAAGAAAAGTCCCAGATCCTATCAGTAAAGCACTGCGGTTCAGAGGTCAGGAAGCAATTTTTCTCCAGGCCAGTTTGGCTGGAGATCCTGGAGGTTTTTTTGTCATCTTCTGGGAGTGGAACAGCGGTCACTGGGGGTCTGCGGGGGGGGGAGGTATCTGTGAATTTCCTGCACTGTGCAGGGGGTTGGACTAGAGGACCATGGAGGTCCCTTCCGACTCGATGATTCTATGATTCATAAACATGAACACCAAGTTTAATGTGAAGAAGGGGTGCGGTGGAACCAGAACAAGGAGCCTTCCTCCAGCCTAAGGGGTCTTCGTCCAACTTAAGCGGCTCTTCCTCCAACAAAAGGTCCACTTGAGCCGGGGTCCCCAACCTTTTTGAGCCTGCAGGCACGTTTGGAATTCTCACACAGCATGGTGGGCTCAGCCGCAAGGTGGCTACTGCAAGAGGGCTGCCACAGGCGATGGAGACAGCCCCAAAACAACTGCCGTGGCTGAACTTCAGTCACACAGTGCAGATCCTTGTGCTGTGATAGCAGCCGCTGCCAAAGCTGCCAAATCTGCCCAACCAATCAAATCTCCAACAGTGAATCTGAAGCCTTGCTGGGCAGAAAGCCCTACCTGGCCCCATCCGCTTCCTAAAAAACCTTGGCGGGTGCCACAAAACCCCTGTTGGGGACCCCTGAGTTAAAAGATGGCTTCAAACTTTGTTCAGTGGAGTGGTAAAACAGAGGGAGGATCTGGGGTTGCCAGGTCCCTACCTGGCATCAAGCAGGGGTTGGAAACTCCGTGTCTGGGAGCTTCACACGCGCACACTGCAATGACATCACCCGGAAGTGATGTCTTCAAGCCAGGCATGCCGTTGAGGGACACTCTAGCATTCGGCTCTAAAACTCTATGATACCATAGAGTTTAATACCAAACACTAGAGCGTCCCCCGACAGCATGCCTGGCACAAGGACATCATCTCCAGGTGACTTAATCGAGCCAGGCATGTTGGCCCGATTCTGGCACTTTGGGGGCGGGGATCCCCCCAGCGGCCGGATGTGGGCCGGCGGGTTGGGGGCCTCTAGAGCAGGCAAACACCCGCCCCCCCGGGGGTCCTGACAGCCCTATTAGGATCCATCCCCCCCCCCATTACTCAGCGATTTGTCACATGCTTTGTAGACAGAAGTTTCCAAGTTCAATTCCTGGTTTCTCCAGTTGAATAACTGCAGTTGCATTTCTCTTCTTGAGACTCTGGAGAGCCACTTCCGGCCGGAATACAGAGCACTGGGCCAGAGGGGCCAACGGTCTGGCTTGAGTCTCAACGAGAAAGGCGGGTTATAAACGAAGTTAAAAGCCATAAAACAAATCAATACAAGGTGGTTTCAGAACTACAGGCTCTCCAGGCTCAGGGAAACAATAACGTGACAGTGATGTGCATCCAACCACTCTGCTCAGCTAAGGTCGGATCCATCTAGGGCTGCCAAGACCCACCCGGGGGCAGATTCCCCCCCCGCTTGGGAGCCCGAATTCCCCCCGCCGCAGAATCGGGCCCCGGGGGAAACCCCGCCCCGGCGCGCACGTCATCCGGATGTGACGTGATGACACCGGGCACGCTGGGGGCGGGGCAACAGCCATTTGAGGGGAAAACTCTATGCAGATCCTAGCCCGCACCAATCGGGGGGCTAGGTCCCGGCCGTGAGCCTATGGAACTCTCGGCCCCTGTAAATAACCTATTGGGAAGTGGGGGGGGGGAATATAAGCTGGCCTGCAAGCCGGCAAAAGCTGTCTTGTTCCTGATCGAATAAAGTATGCTTTGCTGGAATCACTCTCCGTCTGCGTACTTTTCAGTGGTAAACAATTTTAAACCAGGTCCTATACTGCAGATTGAGGTGAAAGGTTCTAAAAACGTCGAAGTTCAACCAAAGCCTTCGCTCAAGCCCATCGAATTACACCTGAGCTGCTGTGTCAAAATGCCCCCCCCCCCAGGTCCAATGGGAAAGTGGCTCATTTGTTTATCTCACCTGTAATTAAAACAGATAAGTAAACCGTGCAGAGGGGCTCCTTGTAGCGGAAGACAGTTGATCCGTACAAATAGGATCTACTTAGAAGCAGACACATCCCAGTAAATCAGCTGCCAGCAAACATCTATACGGGTTGCCTTTTCGAGGCGGGGAGAGCTGATTGGATAGGCGCAAATGGAGGGGGAACAGGAAGGGGCGCTAGCGCACAATTTAGTGACGCTCTCGGCTAAAGATTGACAAATACATTTATCAGTTTATTTGTAGCGTGGATGGCGCCTCTAAAAATTGATTCAGCCCTGTCAAACTATCAACTGCAAAATTATTAGGAATCTGCCCTTGGAGGATAGACATGCTTCTTAAAATTCAATTTAATTGCATCCTCCAAACTTCTCTGGAATTTCTTCTCAATGCAGTACCTAACCATGTCATTCAGAACCTGTACATGCTGAATTATTAGAGCGGGACAGGTTTATTCCAGTTTGAATGGTGAGGGAGGAACCACATATACCCCTTGGAGAAAGGGTGGGATAAAAGCAGATAGATAGGCAGATAGTGTTCACCATGCTCAAGGGGAGAAGCCCTAATAGTCCAGATGAGCCTGATCTTGTAAGAGCCTGGAAGCTAAGCAGGGTTACCATGGTCAGTATTTTGATGGGAGACCACCTTGGAAGGCTCTGCAAAGGAAGGCCATGGCCAACCACCTCTGCTTCTCACTTGCCTTGAAAGCTCCTTGCTGGGGTCGCCATAAGTCTTGGGTGAGACATGAGAGACCACTAAGGAAGACTCTGCAGAGAGAGACAATGCCAAATCACCTCTGCTTCTCACTTGCCTTGAAAGTCCCTTGCTGGAGTCACCATAAGTATTGGAAGGGGGAACACCAAGGAAGACTCAGCAGAGGAAGGCAATGGCCAACCACCTCTCCTTCTCACTGGCTGTGAAAGCCCCTTGACTGGGGTTGCCATATGTCGGCTGAAACTTGACAGCATGTATGGATGCAGGGGAACAGACCTAACAGCTGCAACTAGCTTTAATTTGTCAGAGTTTGGAAGCTAAGTAGGGTTGACCATGGCCAGTACTTGGATGGGAGACCAAGGAAAAGTCGGGCTGGTATCCAGAGGAAGGCAATGGCAAACCACCTCTGTTCACCTCTTGCCTTGAAAACCCCATGAGGTGGAACTTCACAGTGTCACCATGAGTTGGCTGTGACTTGACAATGCACTACAGCTTAGGGCAGGGGTGTCATTTGTTTTGAGGGCTGGATCTGACATAAATGAGACCTTGTTGGGCCGGGCCATGGGTGTCATAAACTGTAATGCCAGGTAGCAGAGACATAAACTTTATAAAGGACACAAACATAAAGGGCTTTTTTTTTTACTTAAAATAAAAACATGCTTAAAACATTAGCTCTGTAAGCTGCAAACCTGCTTTTGATTTATTGACATTCACCACAGAAATGCTCAGAGTTCTGAGTCTAGGACCCAGGTCAAAACATGAAATGGCTGAGTGATTAAGAGAGTCTGGCGAAGCTAGCTGTGATGCAGCAGCAGAACTGGAAGCAG
This sequence comes from Gekko japonicus, assembly GCF_001447785.1. Lineage (NCBI taxonomy): Eukaryota > Metazoa > Chordata > Lepidosauria > Squamata > Gekkonidae > Gekko > Gekko japonicus. The sequence continues at coordinate 512,326 of NW_015173681.1, read as the reverse complement.
GAGATGGCCAGTTCCACTGCGGCCTGATGGAAGCCCTCCGGGGGCCTGATCTGCCCCCCGGGCTGCATGCTTGACACCCCCTGCCTTAGGGGAATGGTCAGCTGGACTTCTGCTCTAGGCTCACAAAGAAAGGGACCTGCCCATTTGGAGAAGGGCAGGAGACAGAAGGGCTCTGGAACTCTGGAAACAGCTTTCTCTTTTGCCTGAAGGACCCACAAGAACCAGAAACTGACCTTACTTGATTATTATAACAGGTAGAAATAACTAATGACGCTAGCAGTATCCACACTAGGGTTGCCAAGTCAAATCTTCTTACCGGCGGGGGAGCCTCGGCGGGCTCTGGGAGCCGTTCTTCTATGTGCACTCGCGTTGAAGGCAACGTGAGTGCACATCTTCGATGTGCGATTACGTTGAAGGCGTGGCCCCGATCGTCGGAGGGAAAACCACGCTGCACTTTGGGGGGCGGAGTTCCCCCCAGGGCCCGATTCCGCAGCAGAAGAAATCGGGCCTCCAAAGCAGGGGTTTACCCGCCACCCGCCCCCACTTGGCAGCCCTAATCCACACATTGTCAGATACTGCACAATTGTTATGCTCTGCCAATAATTCATTACTGGGTTTTCCTGTGTAGAAAACTCAATCCAGTTGAGAACGACTGTTATGGGGCAAAAATAGCACAGTATCCCAACAGTGCGTGGATCGTTTAGCTACCATTATCTACCAAAACAGCCTCAGTAATAACCGAAGATGTTATCTACCAAAACCACCTCAGTAATAAAGTTTCAGACGCCCATGTGTCAGCAAGCACACAGATCCATCTGTCCACTTCCTCCTGAGGGACTCACCTACACAGATGGAATGGGGTAAGAACATAAGAGACGCCAATGTTGGATCAGGCCAAAGGCGCATCCAGTCCAACACTCTGTCACACAGTGGCCAGAAATACCAGGTGCCACCAGGAGGTCCAGCAGTGGGGCCAGGACATTAGAAGCCCTCCCACTGTTGACCCCCCCCCCCAAGCACCAAGAAGACAGAGCATCCCTTGCCCCAGAGCCCCTATCTATACTTTGTGGCTAATAGCCACTGATGGACCTCTGCTCCATATGTTTATCCAATTCCCTCTTGAAGCCGTCCATGCTTGTAGCCGCCACCACTTCCTGTGGCAGTGAATTCCACGTGTTAATCACTCTTTGGGTGAAGAAGTACTTCCTTTTATCCGTTCTAACCCGACCGCTCAGCAATTTCATTGAGTGCCCACGAGTTCTTGTATTGTGAGAAAGGGAGAAAAGTACCTTTCTCTACCTGCTCTATCTCATGCATAATCTTATAAACCTCAATCAGGTTGGGCTCAGGGAAGCTACGACCTTTCCCCTGGGAGAGAGCCTGTGACACATCACCCATTCCTCCTCAGGAAAGCAGAAAGGAAAAGGCTATTTCCAGGCACAACGATGGCTGCTGTGACATCAGCAGCCAGCAGACCAATCCTCCCCCTCTGCCCTCTTGCCTCTTTGCATGTCTGAAAACTCTGAGCCTCAGATTTCATACATCCCCACTGTTTGCTGGGACCATCCCGGTCAGAGAAAGCAAATAGAAGACACGCAAGGGATGGCAGTTTGGTGTAGTGGTTAAATGCACGGACTCTAGTCTGGGAGAACCGGGTTTGATTCCCCACTCCTCCACTTGCACCTGGCTGGATGACCTTGGGCAAGCCGTAGTTCTGATAAGAGCTGTCCTTGAAAAAGAGCAGCTCCTGTCAGAGCCCTCTCAGCCCCACCTACCTCACAGGGTGTCTGTTGTGGAGAGGGGAAGGGAAAGGAGTTTGTAAGCTGCTCTGAGACTCCCTTGGGTAGTGAAGGGCGGGGTATAAATCCAATCTCCTCCTCCTCCTCTTCTATATATGCAAGAGAATCGACTGAGCCATTTTTGCTGATGGAGAAAATGCTACATCGTTGTTTTTAATCTTCCCCTTTTACATGTTTGTTTAATTTACATTTTTAAAATTTGTTTACCTCATTTATATCCCGCCTTTCTCCCCAGTGGGGACCCGAAGGGGTTCCCGTTGTTCTCCTCTCCTCCCGCTTGTCCTCACAACAAGCCTGTGAGGTAGGTCAGGTTAAGAGTGGGTGGCTGGCCCAGGGTCCCCCCCAGTGTTCCCTCTAAGCTATGGAGTCATGCGAGCAAAAATTCTACTTTGTGAGCTACTGGCATTAAAGTTGTGAGCAGTGTTCCCTCTAAGCTGAGTTAGTGTGAGCTAACTCAGTTTTTTAGCCTCTGGCTCACACATTTTTTCTTAGCTCAGGAAGGATGGCTCCAGAGCAAACTAATTTATGCAGTAGCCAAATTGCTCACTCACAGCTTTAGCACAAGTAACTCACAAAGTAGAATTTTTGCTCACAAGATTTCACAGCTTAGAGGGAGCATTGGTTGTGAGTGAGCAATTTGGATACTGCATAAATTAGTTTGCTCTGGAACCATGCTTCCTGAATTCAGACCAAAATCTGTGAGCTGGAGGCCAAAAAACTGTGAACTAGCTCACACTAACTAAGCTTAGAGGTAACACTGGTCCCCCCCCCCCCAAAGCTCCCAGGGCAGAGCAGGGATTCAGCCCCAAGTCTCCCAATGCTGGACCACCACTACACCACACCGGGTCTCATGCAGTGTTCCCTCTAAGCTGAGTCAGTGTGAGCTAGCTGGCAGTTTTTGAGCCTCTGGCTCACAGATTTTTGTCTTCGCTCAGGAACGATGGCTCCAGAGCAAAGTAATTTATGCAGTAGCCAAATCACTCGCTCACAACCTTAATGCCTGTAGCTCACAAAATAGAATTTTTGCTCACAAGACTGCATAGCTTAGAGGGCACACTGGTCTCGGGCTAAATGATTTGTCCAGCACCTAAAGACAGTCGGGGGAAAACCATTCAAAGAAAACAAGACAAATTCTCTCTCTCCCTTGGTTTGCTTGCCTCCCCCCCCCCTTTCCTCCCAATCCTTTCCCCACCGTCACATTTTACATTGTAACTTCCTCGTCTTAGGTACTTTCAAGTTATTCCATGAGTAATAATAATGTTATTTTCTTCTGTCTTAACTACAGAGCTTTCACAAGGCTACCAGAAAAAAATGGTTTCTAAAAAAATAAAATTCCCAGCCAGCCTGAATTATGGCATGCATGCATATATATATATAGCTAACATGTAATCCACTTTTATTGCTCATTAGAGGTGTTAAAAACAGATTAAACTGAGTTTGTTATATCCTGCGGCTAGGCTTTCACGGAACAGCCTTTTGCACAGTGTACTTTGCTCAGAAAAATGGCAACGCGCAGAAGCATCCTCCGTCAGGTCACTGCTTTCAACTCGAGGGCTCGTCGATGCTGGCCGGCAGCCACGTTGTCTGCAGATATATTCCCGCAAAACGATGGGGGGGGGGGCACTGAGGTCTCACTGGTGTGGTGGGAAGTGCTGCCAAGTCGCAGCTGACCTATGGCAACCCCGTTGGGTTTCCGAGGCCAGAGATGTTCAGAGGTGGTTTTCCCATTGCCTGTCTCTGCATAGAGGCCCCCCGACTTCCTTGGTGGTCTCCCATCCGAGTCCTAACCAGGGCCGACCCTGCTTAGCTTCCAAAGTCTGACAAGATCAAGCAAGACTGGGCCACCCATGTCAGGGGGGGGGGGTCCCACTGCTAGAAAGTGGTGCCTGGTGATTACAGGGGGATCTCCACTGCTTTTCACCCTACAAGAGCTTCCAGGTCAGGCATGTCCTTTGATCCAAATGGCAAAGGGACTCCGCTTGTGCCTGGGCTCCTCCAGACTTTTCAGCACTTTCACACACGCTGAACAATGCACTTTCAATTAGGGTTGCCAGCTCTGGGTTGGGAAATACCTGGAGATTCGGGGGGGGGGGAGCCTGGGGAGGGGAGGAGCGTCAATATGGTGTGATGCCATACAGTCCACCTTCCATAGAAGCCGTTTTCTCCAGGGGAACTGACCGTGGTCGTCTGGAGATCAGTTGCAATAACATATCTTCAGTTGCCACCTGGAGGGTGGCAAGCCTACTTCCACAGTCCACTTTCTATGCACTTTGCAACTGGATTTACTGCGTGGAATGGCAAAATCCACTTGCAAACGATTGCTGAAATGCACTGAAAGTGGGCTGAAAGCGCATTGTTCAGTAAAGTGCTGTTTCGTCTCTGCCTCTTCTCTTTCCTGCGTCCTGGACTTTGCCGCACTGTCTTGGGCAGAGGCTTGGCCTGACAGAGGTCAAAACCCAAACTGCCATCCTGGTTGTGCCCCAGATTAAGTAGAATCATAGAATCACAGAGTCGTATTTTGAGTAAAAAATAATATTGCTAACTGGGTTTGCCTGATTAACTTGTAAACTTTGTATCTCTGGTACCTGGCTTTACATTTTACGGCAGACATGGCCTGGCACAACAAAGCAACATTTATGTCAGGTCCGGCCCTTGTAAAACATAAGTTTGACACCTCTGGCCTAGAGCATCCCTGAACAAATGAACCATCTAAAGGACAAGTTCCTGTAGTTGAGGCCACGGCACAAGTAGCACAAATCCACAGCTAAGCTGCACATTTGGTAGTTATTTTTTTTAGGTAGAGGTGTTCGGAGTTGGTTTGCCATCGCCTGCCTCTGCATCATGACCCTGGTATTCCTTGGAGGTCTCCCACCCAAATACTAGCCTGAGCCGATCCTGCTTAGCTACTGAGATCTGACAAGATCAGGCTAGCCTGGGCTATCCAGATCAGGGCAAGCCATACACCTGGCGTGCAACTGACGCACACGATCTGCACAATTAGTGGCACGGCACATGCGCAGGTAGCTTCGAACGAACTGCAAACCGCACAGCCAGAAAGGCGCTATCGGTACCTGTGTGGAGATGGGAAGGGTGCCAGGGCCAGGCCGACCTCTGCCACGTCGTTCCTCTCTAAACACCCGCGGGGGTGATTCATGCGTTTATTTATTTTAAAGGAGCCACCTATTGCAGGGACGAATGGCAATTTCAATACGATTCTGAAACGAAAACTCCAGACCGTGCATCCCTGCACGCTGCTGCTGTTTATTAAAACAAAAAAAAACCCCAAAAGATCCAGAGCGGGCATGAGACACGACAGGCCGCTGGAACACACAATGAGACCTCAGAGCAAAGAATGGCGAGAAGCAAGAGCTGGCAACCAGGGCAACATTTTGGTATCGATTGTCTTTGAGAACTGCTGGTCCCTCTGGACAAAGGGGGGGGGGGGAGAAAAGAGCCATCGATTTAATCTGTATGCAATTACAGAATGGCCTCTTCGCAGAGTTCCTCACCTCATCTAAGAAGGAACAACATTAGTTACGATGAAGGTAGCCATAACTCTCTCCGCGATGAATACAAAGGAAGGGACGGGGAAAAAGGATTTCAACCGACTGCCGGTCGCATTCAGAAGTGGCGGGCCAACTTGGCGGGCTCGGGTCCTGCTGTTGGGAAGCCCCCCAGCCCCGCCCCCCCCCCCAGCTCACCCCTATGGTTTCCCCACTGCTGTCAGTTGGGGGCTGAGAAATGCGGCCCAGATGAGAGATAAAACGCGACCGCTATCTATGGCTGGACGCCTCTCGAGCATCCGAGGACCTACTGACAACTAATCTAGCCGTCCAGATTGCTTACGCTTTGGGATATTGTGGCAATGTTGGTTCCGTGAAATGAGATAAGAAGTCACTGTCAAGCGGGCGCCAGAGAATCTGACACTACGCAGCAAGGTGGTCTCTCCTCCACTGAACCAACGCAGCAAGAGTTTACAAGCTTTCCAAATTACACCCGAGCCAGTTTGGTGTAGTGGTTAAGAGCGCGGACTCTAATCTGGGAGAAAAGGGTTTGATTCCCACCTCCCCCACTTGCAGCTGCTGGATGACCTTGGGTAAGCCATAGTTCTGTCAGAGCTGTTCTCTCAGGAGCAGTTCTCTCTCTCAGCTCCACCTACCTCAGAGGGTGTCTGTTGTGGGGAGGGGAAGGGAAAGGCGTTTGTAAGCCGCTCGGAGACTCGGAGTGAAGGGCAGGATATAAATCCAATCTCTTCTCCTCCTCCTCCTTATACAGCCAGTGTGGTGTTGTGATTATGGACTTTTGGACCAGGATCTAGGGAACCCAGGTTCAAATCCCCACTCACGGAAGCTCACTGGGTGACCTTGGGCGAGTCACACGCTGTCGCCCTAAGCGACTTCACAGTCTTGTTGTGATAATAAAATGGAGGAGAGGAAAATGACGTAAGCCACTTTGGGTGCCCATGGGAGGAGGAGGAAGAGGAGGAGGAGGAGATTGGATTTATACCCTGCCCTTCACTACCTGAAGGAGTCTCAGAGCAGCTTACAAACTCCTTTCCTTTCCCCTCCCCACAACAGACACACTGTGAGGTAGGTGGGGCGGAGAGAGCTCTCTCGAGAACTGCCCTGGAGAGAACAGCTCTCAGAGAACTTGTGACTGATCCAAGGTCACACCAGCAGCTGCATGTGGAGGAGGGGGGAATCAAACTCGGTTCTCCCAGATTAGAGTCCGCGCTCCTAACCACTATGCCAAACCGGCTGGTTCAATCCCCAGCATCTCATAAGAACCAAACTGTAGTGGCGGGGTATAAATGAAGTAAACAAATATAAATAAACACAGAATGGAAAGGCAGCGAAGTCTCAGCTTATGAAACCTAGACAGATAGTAATTTACAGAGCAAACCTATACAGAGCAAGATCTGAGTACGGTAACACCTTAAAAGACTAGCGGGATGTCAGGGCATAAGCTTTCAAGAGTCGAAGAGCCAGTGTGTAGCGTAGTGTAGTGCGCGGACTCTAATCTGAGAGAACCGGGTTTGATTCCCCACTCCTCCACTTGCACCTGGCTGGATGACCTTGGGCAAGCCATAGTTCTGACAAGAGCTGTTCTCTCCAGGGCAGTTCTCTCAGAGCTCTCTCAGCCCCACCTACCTCACACAGGGTGTCTGTTGTGAGGAGGGGAAGGGAAAGGAGTTTGTAAGCCGCTTTGAGACTCCCTTGGGTAGTTTCTGTCAAGAGCTCTCTCAGCCCCACCCATCTCACAGGGTGTCTGTTGTGGGGAGGGGAAGGGAAAGAAGACTGTAAGCCGCTCTGAGACTCCTTTGGGTAGTGAAGGGCGGGGTATAAATCCAATCTCTTCTTCTTCTCTTCTAATCTGGGAGAACTGGGTTTGGTTCCACATTCCTCCACCTGCACCTGCTGGATGACCTTGGGCAAGTTGTAGTTCTGATAAGAGCTGTTCTTGAAAAAGAGCAGTTTCTGTCAAGAGTTCTCTCAGCTCCGCCTACCTCACAGGGTGTCTGTTGTGGGGAGGGGAAGTGAAAGGAGTTTTTGTAAGCCGCTCTGAGACTCCTTTGGGTAGTGAAGGGCGAGATATAAATCCAATCTCTTCTTCTTCTTCTCTTCTAATCTGGGAGAACCGGGTTTGATTCCCCACTCCTCCACCTGCACCTGCTGAATGACCTTGGGCAAGTTGTAGTTCTGATAAGAGCTGTTCTTGAAAAAGAGCAGTTTCTGTCAAGAGTTCTCTCAGCCCCACCTACCTCACAGGGTGTCTGTTGTGGGGAGGGGAAGGGAAAGGAGTTTGTAAGCCGCTCTGAGACTCTCTTGGGTAGTGAAAGGCAGGGTATAAATCCAATCTCCTCTTCTTCTTCAACAGATACCTGACAAAGGGAGCTTTGAATCTCGAAAGCTTATACCCTAGAAATCTTGTTGGGTCTTTTCAGGTGCTACTGGGTTCGAATCTTGCTCTTCTACTACAGACCAACACAGCTACCCACCTGCAAAAACCTATACAGATAGATCTGAGTCCAGTAGTGTTGGAAGAGAAGGACTTTGCGCTGTCTCCTAGCCTCAGACTTCAGAGGGGACTAGAGAGAGTCCGAGAGATAAGACAGCTCAGGATCCTGCACATCCATCCTTCCCACTTCCCTTTGATGTGTAGATTGCCAATCTCAGGGAATCTCCTCAAATCAGAGATAATTGGAGCAGCAGATTGAGCAGAAGTTCTCGGCCCGCATGTTTCCAGGATGCCTCCCCAGCAAGAGCGCAGGGAAAGGCTGTGTGCCTGCACAGCATCTTCTTGGCACAGGGACTGAGGTTACACCTTGGGACAGAACACTTTTAGGGGAAAGGATACTAAGTCCCAGGTGTGCTCTCGCCAGGCTCCGAGCTGTGCGGAACTTGATGAGACTCCAATGCAGAAACTCTGCAGTCCAACACCCATACACCACCAGTTGAGCCTAAACTAGTTAGATGATTTTAGTCCAGTAGCGCCTTAGAGACAAACAAGAGTGTCAGGCTATAAGCTTTTGTGAGTCAAAGTTCCCTTGGTCAGATACGAAGCCTAACTGCTGAACTGAGATTTCTATTCGAAAAGAGGAGGGGGGTACAGAAGTAACAAGGAGGTTATCTGGAGAAAGGAAAACTGAGGGCGGCGGGGGTGGGTGGAGGGAATCAAACACAAACTGTTTGGGTTATCTGCACAAATCAAAGAGCACGAAAACAAGACAAAGCGGGGTATGACTTCATTTGAGCTTCCCACCCCTTAGGTCAACAACCCCAAACAGGATGCAGGGTGTTTGGGAAGGATTTTCCTTGAAATCTGATGAAGACAGGTCTGAACAATAGACATGCAACAAGTAAAACACTTTTTTATTTTTATGTCAGTGGCGGGAACCAAAAGTCACAAAACCCCCGGCTGGGGTTCGGCCAGAGACTTTGGACTGAAATGATTTGAAGGCATCGCTTCTCAGCCTTTTGGCTAAGATCAAGTGCGTGTGTAGATTCAAAGGCAAAGTGCATCTGAGTGAAAACAAATTCACCATGAGATGGGATCGACTGCCCTCTCCTGGAGGAAAGGAACCGCCTGGAAACTATTTACAACCAATGACATGCGGCGTTAGGATTTGTTGTTGTTCAGTCGCACAGTCGAGTCCGACTCTTCGCGACCCCATGGACAATCTCCCGCCAGGCTCTCCTGTCTTCCGCCGTCCTCCGAAGTTGGCTCAATTTCATGTTCGTTGCATCGCTGACACTGTCTAACCATCTCATCCTTTGCCGTCCCCGTCTTCTTTGACCTTCAATCTTTCCCAGCATCAGGGTCTTTTCCAGTGAGTGCTCCCTTCTCATTTGGTGGCCAAAGTATTTGAGCTTCAGTTTCATTATCTGGCCTTCCAGGGAACAGTCAGGGTTGATTTCTTTGAGGATTGACTGATTTGTTCTTCTTGCAGTCCAAGGGACTCTCAAGAGTCTTCTCCAGCACCATAGTTCAAAAGAATCTATTCTTCGGCGCTCGGCCTTCCTTATAGTCCAGCTCTCGCAGCCATACATGACTACTGGGAATACCATTGCTTTGACCATGCGGACTTTTGTTGGCAGGGTGATGTCTCTACTTTTTATCATGCTGTTTAGGTTCGCCATCGCTTTCCTCCCAAGGAGCAGGCGTCTTTTAATTTCATGGCTGCAGTCACAGTCTGCGGTGATCTGGGATCCCAGGAACGTGAAGTCTGTCACTACTTCCACGACTTCCCCTTCTATTTGCCAAGGAGTGATGGGGCCGGATGCCATGATCTTAGTTTTTTTGATGTTGAGCTTCAAGCCCACTTTTGCGCTCTCCTCTTTTACTCTGAGCAAGAGGCTCTTTAGATCCTTTTCACTTTCAGCCATTAGAGTGGTATCATCTGCATATCTGAGGTTGTTGATCTTTTCCCCAGCAATCTTAATTCCCGCTTGTGATTCATCCAGGCCAGCATTTCGCATGATGTACTCTGCATATATATTAAATAAGCAAGGTGACAGTATACATCCTTGTCGTACTCCTTTTCCTATGCTGAACCAATCAGTTGTTCCGTATCCGGTTCTAACTGTCGCTTCTTGGCCCTTATACAGGTTTCTCAAGAGACATGTGAGGTGGTCTGGTACTCCCATCTCTTTAAGGACCTGCCATAGTTTGTTGTGATCCACACAGTCAAAAGCTTTAGCATAGTCAATGAAGCAGAAGTAGATATTTTTCTGGTACTCTCTTGCTTTCTCCATAATCCAGCGAATGTTGGCAATTTGATCTCTAGTTCCTCTACCTCTTCGAAACCCAGCTTGTACTTCTGGTAGTTCTCTATCCACGTACTGTTGAAGCCTAGCTTGTAGGATCTTGAGCATGACCTTGCTAGCGTGTGATATGAGTGCAATTGTGCGATAGTTTGAACATTCCTTGGCATTGCCCTTCTTTGGGATTGGAATGTATACTGATCTTTTCCAATCCTGTGGCCACTGTTGCGTTTTCCAAATTTGCTGGCAAATGGAGTGCAGAACTTTAACAGCATCATCTTCTAAGACTTTGAATAGCTCAGCTGGAATACCATCACCTCCACTAGCTTTGTTGTTAGTAATGCTTTCTAAGGCCCATTTAACTTCACATTCCAGGATGTCTGGCTCAAGGTCAGTGATTATACCGTCGTGTTTGTCAAGGACATTGAGGTCTTTCTTGTATAGTTCTTCTGTGTATTCTTGCCATCTTTTCCTAATCTCTTCTGCTTCTGTTAGGTCCCTACCGTTTTTGTCCTTTATCATGGCCAGCTTTGCATGGAACGCTCCCTTGATTTCTCCAACTTTCTTGAAGAGATCTCTAGTCCTTCCCATTCTATTGTTTTCTTCTATTACTTTGCACTGTTCATTCAGGAAGGCCTCCTTATCTCTCCTTGCTGTTCTCTGGAAATCTGCGTTCAGTTGGGTAAATCTTTCCTTTTCGCCTTTGCCTTTCGCTTTCCTTCTTTCCTCTGCTATTTGTAAAGCCTCATCAGAAAGCCATTTTGCTTTCTTGCATTTCTTTTTCTTTGGTATGGTGGTGATTGCTGCCTCCTGTACGATGTCACGAACCTCTGTCCATAGTTCTTCAGGCACTCTATCTATCAAATCCAGACCCTTGAATCTATTCTTCACCTCTACTGTATATTCATCAGGGATGTGATCTAGGTCAAACCTGAATGGCCTCATGGTTTTCCCGATTTTCTTCAGTTTAAGTCTGAATTTTGCAATGAGTAGCTCATGATCTGAACCACAGTCAGCTCCAGGTCTTGTTTTTACTGACTGGATAGAGCTTCTCCATCTTTGACTGCAAATTATATAGTCAATCTGATTTCGGTGTTGCCCATCTGGTGATGTCCATGTGTAGAGTCGCCTCTTAGGTTGTTGGAAAAGGGTGTTCGCTATGACCAGTGTGTTCTCTTGACAAAACTCTGTTAACCTTTGCCCTGCTTCATTTTGCTTTCCAAGGCCAAACTTGTCTGTTATTCCAGTTACCTTTTCACTTCCTACTTTAGCATTCCAGTCCCCTATGATGATGAGGACATCATTTTTTGGTGTTAGTTCTAGGAGGTGTTGTAGGTCTTCATAGAACCGGTCTACTTCAGCCTCTTCTGCATCAGTGGTTGGGGCATAGACTTGGATTACTGTGATGTTGAATGGTTTGCCTTGGAATCGGACAGAAATCATTCTGTCATTTTTGAGATTGTATCCCAGTACTGCCTTTTGCACTCTCTTGTTGACTATAAAGGCCACACCATTTTTTCTACGAGATTCCTGGCCACAGTAGTAGATATAATGGTCTTCTGAGTTAAATTCGCCCATTCCTGTCCACTTTAGTTCACTGATTCCTAGGATATCGATGTTCAGTCTTGCCATCTCATTTTTGACCACGTCAAGCTTACCTTGATTCATAGATCTTACATTCCAGGTTCCTATGTAGTATTGTTCTTTGCAGCATTGGACTTTCCTTTCACCATCAGACACATCCACAACTGAGGGTCCTTTCGGCTTTGGCCCAGCCGCTTCACTCTTTCTGGGGTTACTTGTACTTGTCCTCTGCTCTTCCTCAGTAGCATATTGGACACCTTCCGACCTGAGGGGCTCATCTTCCGGCGTCATATCTTTTAGCCTTTTGATACTGTCCATGGGGTTTTCTTGGCAAAAATACTGGAGTGGGTTGCCATTTCCTTCTCCAGGTGGATCACGCTTGGTCTGAGTTCTCTGCTGTGGCCTGTCCGTCTTGGGTGGCCCTTCACGGCATAGCCCACAGCTTCATTGAACTGCGCAAGCCCCCTCGCCACGACAAGGCAGTGATCCATGAGGATTACAGCCCCATAAAAGTGCTTCGTAAGTAATACCTTATGTTTGTATCGCTCTCGAGACCTTGATCATAGCCTGTGCGCTTGGAAGAAAGATGCACTTATTTCAAAGGGAGGTTATCTCCCCATCTACATGAATAATAAAACAACAATCTGGACAGGACAGAGGAAGGGACTATTTAGCCCAATATTGTTTCCAAACATGACCAGTAAAATGAGTCCAGTAAATGCAGGACATCATAAGAACATAAGAACATAAGAGATGCCAATGTTGGATTAGGCCAAAGGCCCATCCAGTCCAACGCTCTGTATCACACAGTGGCCAGAAATACCAGTGCCATCAGGAGGTCCACCAGTGGGGCCAGGACATTAGAAGCCATCCCACTGTTGACCCCCCCAAGCACCAAGATGACAGAGCATCACTTGCCCCAGAGCCCCTATCTATACCTTGTGGTATCAGCCCATTTTGCAGGCTGCTGGCTTCCAATATTCAGAGTCATGTGCCAAACGGGATTAAACCATGATAACCTTACGGAACAACAATTTTTACAAGTTCATTTTGTATTTTTATATAGTGCAATACATATGACGTGTGAAGATTATAAATAAATCTCACAGAAAACTACAGTCTTTGTTTCTTCTTGTATAAAAATCCAAAGCCTTTGAAAAATTCATCCATAGGAACGAAGTCCTTATTTGCAGAAAGTTCATCAAATGGGAAGAGAGCTTAAGAAGATGCATTTCACACCTCATTAGTGTAACCTAATTAGAAGAACGTCGGGTCCCGCTGACACGGAAGCCAGCATAAAGCCGGGTTTCAAAGATTTTTTTCAAAACAGGAAAGATTCAGGATACAAGGATCATATTGTGCACATTAATACTGGCAATTTAAACATGAGAACTTTCTCTGACGCAGCACGCTTCCCGGGGAAAAATTATTAGGGACTGTGGCCTATACTATTGAGTACAGCTTGCCACTGTGGAATTTTGCATCATTTAGGAGGATTTGCCGCGCTAAAGGCACAAATGTCAGGTGGATTTTCGGGGTACGACCACACCGCAACACCTGGGAAGCGTGGCGTACCCGTGGCCAACCCATGGTGTCCCGCCGAAGATGCGCAGTAAAAAAGTACCTTGGAAAGTGCACTAGTATCTGGAGAACACGGGGCAGGGGCGGGCGTCTGATCGTGGGAGCGCTAGTATCCCTTGGCATCCAGCGCCTGTCCACGTCCCATCGCAAACCGGATGTTTTTCATAAGTGCATGCGCACAAACACGTAACTGAAAGCAGTGCTATTTGCCGTGCCGCTTTTTTGCCATGCTCCAGCATCACCATGTGATCGCCAGCTAACAGCCTAAGCGTGAAGACTCGGGGGACCGTGTGATCGGGCTACCACGCTTTATTTTGCTCCGGGGCAAACAGCCACGCCTCCCCCCCCCCGCGTTATCTGGCCCATGTGACCGGGGCCTTAATGTGTCATACTGATACTTATGTTTTGCTTCAATTCTGACTTTCTGGTTGGGTCTACAACCCTAATCCTATTGCATCATTTACTGAACGTCTCATCCTGTCCCACTCTGTGTAACCTGCCTTGAGTCCAAGGGAGAAAGTCAGACTATGAATAACGTAAACAGATATAAGATAATAACTAATAGTTAGGGTTGCCAACCTCCAGGTGGGGTGTAGAGAATTACAACTCATCTGCAGACCACAGAGTTCCCCCCAGAGAAAATGGCTGCTTTGGAGGGTGGAATCTATGGCAGTATATTCCCTCGAAAGGCTCTCCCCTTGGCAAACCCTGCCCCCCCCCAAAGCTCCACCCCCTAATCTCCGGGAAATTTTCAACCCAGAGCGGGCAACCTTAGGGCTAGTAGCCACCATTCCATTCAGACGTCATGCTAAATTGTAATTATCCTCCACCTGGGCACAAACACAGCCTTCTGCTGTGCTTTTTCTGAGCCCCTGACTCATCCCAGATCTCTCCCACTCTAGCATGCAAAACGTTGTCGAAGGCTTTCACGGCCGGAGTTCGTTAGCTGTTGTAGATTTCCCTGGTTACCTGCCTACCATTTTGCTTCTCACCTTGACACAGAGAGTACTCCATCTTTCTGTGTTATACTTCTGAGGATGCCAGTCACAGCTAGTGGAGAAACATCAGGTCCTAAAATGCCAAGACCACGGCCATACAACCCGGAAAATCTACAACAGCTAGCATGCAAAGCTTGATGCAACACTTCCCAGTTTGACCAAGCTCCAATTTACAGTGACAGCCAAATACAGGCACCTCATCAGATCTCAGAACTTAAGCAGGGTCGGCCCTGGCTACTATTTGGATGGGCGACCTCCAAGGAATACGAGGAGCATGATGCAGAGGCAGGCGTTCAAACACCTCTGAAACCTCTCTTGCCTTAAAAAACAGGTCTAGCTCTCCACCTAGTGGTGCATAATGCTAAAAGAGCTAGAACTTCTGGCTGCCAGACAATCTTAGGATCTCCTGGCTATATTACACACAAGGCCATATGATAATTATAATTATTACAGGCACCTCAGCTAGAGACTCATTTCTGTTTAAGGTGATAGCTGTATGAGCAGTACTAGATAGACGGACAGACTCAGGTACAAACCCCCAGCATCTTGTCTAGTTGCAATCCTGACCCTAATCCGGCATAGGACTGGGTATTATCAGATTTCACTTGGCTGCACAGTATATCACATAATCAGAATTTAAAATATTCTGCAAGAGGTGCCCAGAACTCCAATTTGTCTTCATAATGCATTTTTGGCACAAGGTTACCCGGTGAGCTTCATGTAAGAGGCAGAATTTGAACCCAGGTCTCCCAAGATGCCAACGGTCTGACACTCTGACCAGTGCACTGCTAATCCCCACACCGTGTGGGTCTTTATTATTCATCTGTATTCTGCTTCTCAAGAGATTAGCTATTTCCCTGTAAATGATTAACGGGCATCATGACAACCCCCTTTAAATGTAACCCTCTGGAGCTGGAATTGCAAAATACCCTCTCATATTAATTCACTTGCAAGATGTTCGCTACAATTTCCAAGTAAGCAGAGATGTAACAATAAAGCACTGCGGTCAAAAAAGTGTCAGAACCCACAGCCAACAACGAAGTACATGCATTCAGGAACGGTAATACTTTTATTGCAGAGCTATAGATGCAGTAACATAAGCACTGTTAAGAATGGCGGCAGCCCTATGGGCATAATAGGATATAGGGTATTCGTATGCACCCCCCCACACACAGTCCTGGCCAATTAGGCACCCTCCCACACGCAGGATAAAGCTTGGAGTCCGTTAGGTAGCTAAAGCTGAGAACCAACACTCTCCCACGGCACCTAGGAGAAACCCAGACAATACAACTCCCTCCTGCACATCTGTATAGATAAGCATTTCGGCGCAAAGCAAAACAAGCACAGAAAGGAATGTAGTAGCAATTAACCAGACACAGACAGAGACAGAGCTCTCCAACCCCCATGGCAGCGTAGCTGACAAAAAGCTGAAGAGAGAAGGACTTCTCTAGCCACCAAACCTGCTCTTTCTACCCCCACCAAGCATCCATTCTAGATCCCATTTCCTCCCCATTTCTATGCCTCCACATCATCCCTACCCTCATGACTTTGGTAGTATGCCCAGGGGTCATTTCCTGCAGGAGTGCACAGAAGCGGAGCTCTGGCAGTAAAGAGCCCAGGGGGCAGGCACATGCAACAAGCCCCACCCCCTGCTCCCAGCAGCCCTCAGTCAGAGCAAGAAGCAGCCAGGTAAGTTGCAGAGCCCCCCCCCCAGCCCCCTGGCCCAAAACAGTCCAGGGGCACCTTTAAGACCAAGTTTTATTCAGGTACAAGCTCTCCCTCCTCTGCGAGGACAGATATGCACATTCCCCCCCCCCCAATAGCTAGCAATCCAACACAGTCCAGTGGAGCCTGAGCGGGGGGTGTTGCCTTCTGACACACTTCCGGTGATGTCAGGGGGTGTGGCATATGCACATAAGTTATGCTAATGAGTTATGCTAATGAGCTCCTGCACCTCTTTTTCTACGAAATGACCCCTGAGTATGCCTAATTTAATTTTTTTTAAAATCTGGGGTGGGATTCTCTCCCAACCCAAAGTATTGCTCTTGAGCAGCACACCGGGGCCTGTCTCCTACCCAACACAGAGGAGGGCCAGCTGTACCCCACCTAGATCCAACTCAATCGTTTTGGGAGGCAGGAGGCTCTAAATGATCTGGAGGGGATCTACCAAGGCTCACTCTAACATTCCGCTAGTCCCGCTGCCGTTCCATAAGCACACTCACAGATTTTATATCCCAGCTTTTCCGCATGAAGCCGTTTGACCATGAACTGTCCTTCTATCAAGGCCCGTATCTCCACCTCCTTGGGAAACGATGGGACCTGCGCAGGAGAAGAAAGAAAACTGAATAAATACGCATGCTTCTAAGAGCCCGAGTATGGAGAGGGGCCAGTTGACAAACTCGTAATGAGATCACGATGGGTATCTGAAGAAGTGAGCGGCGACTCATGGAAGCTCATCCCCTGCCACAAATTTTGTTAGTCTCGAAGGTGCTCTTGGACGCTTGCTCGTTTGAACTCGAAATTGTGATGCATTGAATTTATCTTTTCTCCGATCTTTTCGGGGAACTGCAGTCAGGAGCAGACAGGGAAGCGAAAATGGCCCTACAGCGAGTCAAGCTAAGCGGCCCCTGCTTGCGCTGCTAGCTGACCCCGCAGGGCCACTCAGCACAGAGGGGCTGACGATTTGGGTGACCAACCTCCAGGTGGCACCTGGAGATCTCCCACTATTACAACTGATCTCCAGACGACCAAGACCAGTTCCCCTGGAGAAAATGGCTGCTTTGGAGCATGGACTCTATGTACATTCAGTTCAGTTCCGTTGACCTTTATCGGCATAAAATACCTTAGAAAGGATTACTGTAAGAAGAAATACACATTTAAAACCATGTATAGCCAGACATATAAAACAAAAGGTAGCATAAAACAATTATTCATTGGAAGTGTTCCTGACGTAGCTTTATCGCTGATTGTAAAAACATGGCTATGTTCATTGATATTTCCGGAACAGAGTCATTTAAAAGACAGTGCACTTTTAAAGCATCAGGAAGGTTCGTCATGTTGGCTAGTCCGCCAGGCTTTTATGTAGGAGCCGCCATTACCACCACCACCATCACCAACGGCATGGGTAACAACTGGGTAAGAGGACGGCCCTTGAAGATCTGCCATGATACCGCACTGGGTGGGTACCACTGGATTGGCCACGTACCCAGCTACAGGACACTATCTACCTCCAATGAAAGATCCGGCATTTACCGTTGGAAAACCATCTTGTTCTTATTGAGCACCTTACTTTTGTGATTCGATTATTTTATTCTGTTTTAGTCTTGTTTTATATGTGGGCATTGTTGCCCTCTTGTAAGCCACCCTGAGCCCGCTCGCGGGGAGGGCGGGGTAAAAACACTAATAAATAAATAATAATAATAAATAACTAAGATAGGATTTAGATATCTAGCACGTTTGGATTCTATGTCCTCCCAAGGTCCCACCCTTCCACAAACCCCGCCCTCCCCAGGCTCTACCCCAAACATCTCCAGGTATTTCCCAACCCAAAGCTGGTAACCCTACGGTGGGCATCAGCTCACCCTCTGCGTCATCCCCCAAACCAGAAGCAGTGCAGAAGGAGATGATAGGTGAGCTTACAGCAACTGCCATGGCTGATGAGGGTTCCAGACCAAGTGGCCCCTGGGGCTCAGGCACAGGGTGATTTCCCACAAGCGCTGCTCTGCGCTCACTCCTCCCTTTTGCCCCGATGGTACGTGTCAATTTCACACAAGCTGCTGCGCGGCCGCATTTTGCCCCACAGCTTCGTGCGATTTCCCCCGCGTCTACTCAATCCTCAAAAAACAGGATGTAGTAGACGCGGGGAAAATTGCACGAAGCTGCGGGGCAAAATGCGGTCGCACAGCAGCAGCTTGTGTGAAATTGACACGTACCATCAGGTCAAAGAGAAGAGTGAGGGCGGAGCAGCGCTTGTGGGAAATCACCCACAGTTGCTGTGGATTGCCTCTGCTTGCTCCTGGCCACCGGGGGTCCTGTAGGGCAGCGGCCCACAGGGAAATTTCCCTGCAGGTTAAACGGCCAGTCCGCCCAAGTGCCTTATCGGGCAGCCTGGATGGGAAAGGGTTCATTATCCAAGATCCTGCCTCTACGGGCATCATATTCCTTCCCCCACCCCTTGCAGCCGCCATTTTAACAGAAGAACATAAGAGAAGCCATGTTAGGTCTGATCCGACACGACTTAGCACGATGGCACCGCTGAATGTGTCCTTAAATTGCGCTTTATTTTTATCGCCATCGAAGTGATGTCTTAAATTGATTGGTCTGTGTTTTTAAATCATTTATTTCATTTTACCAACTGTAAAATGTATACTGCTTAGCAGTTTTGTGGAAGCCGCCCTGAGCCTGCCTTGGCGGGGAGGGCGGGGTAAAAGTTCAATAAATAAATAAATATAAATAGGTCAGGCCCATCCAGTCCAACGCTCCGTGTCACACAGTGGCCAAAACCCAGGGGCCATCAGGAGGTCCACCGGCGGGGCCAGAACTCCAGAAATCCTCCCACTATTGCCCCGCAAGCCCCATGAATACAGAGCATCACTGCCCCAGACAGGGTGTTCCATCTACACACTGGGGCTAATAGCTACTGATGGGGCTCTAAGAAAAGGAAAGCCTGCCACCCATGCCCTGTGCAAGAGAGAAACATTTGTAACGCCACCCCCAAAATAGTGAGTTAGGCTGCTCTTACACTGTTGTTTTCCGAGTCGAATCGGTGAATTCCCACAGCTTCGGGTATAATCTCCATCACGTCGTAATAAAAACCTAGAGAAAAAGTTGAAAGCAGAGCGACAGTCACGTCTGGTAACATAACAGTCACACGATTATAAAGATTTGCACCTTACGGTCCTGGGTGGCCCAGGCCAGCCCGCTCTCGTCAGATCTCAGAAGCTAAGCAGGGTCGGCCCTGGCCAGTATTTGGGTGGGAGACCACCAAGGAGGTCCAGGGTTGCTGCGCTGAGGCAGGCAATGAAAGGACACCTCTTGCCTTGAAAACCCTATTGGATCACCATAAATCGCCCGCAACTCGATGGCACTTTCCGTCACCGTCACCCTACAGCCGGCTTCTGGTAAAAGAAAGAAATTATCCAGCGACGCAGGAGTGGGGAGCGATTTCTGTCCATCTCCCCTTCCACGGCTGACCCCCCTTGCCCAACCTTTGCACCCTTTTCTATTCATGAGAGTCCCCAACTCCAACTGGGGGAGAAGGTCTCAGTGGGCTACAGTGGGAGGGAGAGGCAAGCGAGTCTTGTACTGGGAGCTCCGCCTTGTAGGACACAAGCCAAGCAATAGTCTCTACATCAAGGGTCCCCGACATGGTGCCCACGGGTGCCATGGCGCCCACTGAAACCTTTCTTGGTACCCAAGTGCTCTCAGAACCAAGTGGGACTCCTGCCCGGCAGGGCTCCTGATCTAGCCCTGAGGAGCTGATCGGCTATGCAGCTGTTTCAGAGGAAGCTGCACCCACAGTGGGGTGTGGTTTTTTTAATTCTCTGTCACTCGTCTTCCCCAGTGTATATTTTTAAAACTACCCACTTCTCCCCTGCCCTGGGGCTTCCTCTGCATCTGGCTCCGCCCCCTGCAGCAGCCAATTCGGGGCTGCACCCTTCACCCTGTGTTTACGTTCCAAAGGTGCCCACAGGCTCAAAAAGGCGGGGGACCCCTGCTCTGCATCATTAGGGAT
The DNA here is from genome assembly GCF_001447785.1 of Gekko japonicus. Classification (NCBI taxonomy): domain Eukaryota; kingdom Metazoa; phylum Chordata; class Lepidosauria; order Squamata; family Gekkonidae; genus Gekko; species Gekko japonicus. The sequence continues at coordinate 492,366 of NW_015173681.1, read as the reverse complement.
AGTTTTTAGAAGAGCACAGCAAGTTGACCTTGGTCCTTCCCTGGATCACCCCCACAGTGTTTCCTTTCCCAGGTGGGCCTCCTTCAGGGAATAAATCCTGTACCACTGTTGGTAGTGACTGCCAGCTAACTGCAGCCAACCTATCCTATAACACCGGCGTTTTGATGCAATAGCAATTACAGTCCCTGGCCCCAATCACTTATTTGCTGATGCAAGGGATCATGGGATTAGGACAGAAAAGGAGCTCGAGAAATTTCCTCCCTCCCCCCAGGACACATACAGTGTTGTGTAACGGTTAAGAGTGTTGGATTAGTCTCTGGGAGCCCAGGGTTCAAACCCCCACTTGTGCCATGGAAGTTTGCTGGGTGACCTTGGGTCAGTCACGCTCTCTCATCCAGTCCTACCTCACGGGGTTGTTGTGAGGATAAAATGGAGGAGAGGAGAATGATGCAAACTGCTTTGGATCCTCACCGGGGAGAAAGGTGGGGTACGAATGAATCAAATAAATAAATAAGTAAAAACACACCAATGTTTCCATTATTCCCAGCAGGTGTCGACGTTAACACTTTGGAGAATTCTTCCCAGGAACCAGGGGCAACCTCATCTCGAATCTTCTCTCTCATCAAGGAACCATTCTTGAAACTGAAAATCAATCACAGCATGAGAAATAAAATTGTTGCATTTGACAATAATTTGTAAATTAATTCGTAAGAGCCACCTTGGCATAATGGTAAACGTGCTGGGACTCGGATCTGGGATATTCTGGTGCAAATCCTCAGTGTGCCACAAAGCTTGCCAGATGACCCAGGGCCAGACTCTCTCTCTCTCTCTCCCCCCCCCCCAACCCCACAAGCATACATCACACAGTTGCCATGAGAACAAAATGGGGGAAGGGGTACTGAAGTGTGCCACCGTAAGCTTCTTCGAGGAAGAGCGCTATAAAAAGTTATTAAATAAAATATATACAAATATAACATCAACATAAAAATGAAACGCTAATTGCAATTGCTCTAACCTGGACGGTTCCGGCTAACTTGATCTTGTAAGATCTCAGAAGCTAAGCAGGGGGTCGGCCCTGGTCAATATCTGGATGGGAGACCACCAAGGATGTCCGGGGTTGCTACACAGAGGCAGGCAATGGCAAATCGCTTCTGAACGTCTCTTGCCTTGAAAACCCTATGGGGTCGCCATTAAGTCAGCTGCAATGTGACGGCACTTCCCACCACTGACTGCAGTTACCAAGGTGTCTGGCTAGAACGTCAAGCCCTGACCCCAATGGCATTTCTTTGGCTTTTCAAAGGCACACTGCAGAACACTTAAGTTATTTCCTGCAGGTATAATTCTGGCTCTTTTCAGACATTTCAGTTGTGCCTACCAGCTGAGCATAGATCCTCACGATATCTGTGGTCACCATGTGGTGGGAACATGGGCAACGCACATTTGTACCAAGCACATACAGTTCTGGCCCATTTGAACTCACCACTGGGTTTTTCAGGGTTTGTAGTCATGCATACCAAGGTTATATGTGCATGGTAAATACACATATTGCCCTAATTAGCTGAACGAGATGACTGCAAGGATCAGGAGGATTTTGGGTAGTGTATGCTCCTGAGCCATATGATATGTAAACTCCCAGTATGCATGACCATAATGTCTGAAAGTAGAGGGGCCGTGGCCAATGCTCCCTCTAAGCTGTCGAGTTTTGTGAGCAAAAAATTCTACTCTGTGAGCTACTGGCATTAAAGTTGTGAGCCAGCGATTTGGCTGCTGCATAAATTAGTTTACTCTGGAGTCATCCTTCCTGAGCTAAGACAAAAGTCTGTGAGCTGGAGCCTAAAAAACTGTGAGCTAGCTCACACTAACTCATCTTAGAGGGAACACTGGGCCCGTGGTGGCTCAGAGGTTAAGACCCTAGTGCTGTGTGACGGAGTGAGCTCCCATCTCTGGCCCCAGCTCCTGACAACCTAGCAGTTCGAAAGCAAGAAATTGCAAGTAGATAAATAGGTACCACTTCAGTGGGAAGGTAACAGCGTTCTGTGCGCCTCGACATTTAGTCATGCCGGCCACCTGACCACAGAAACGTCTTCGGACAGCGCTGGCTCTTCAGCTTGGGAACGATGAGCACTGCCCCCTAGAGTCGGATTCGACTGGCTTTCGAGCAAGGGAAACCTTTCCCTGATGTCTGAAAAGGGCTACTTGGATATACGAATACATGGCACAGATCAGATCTATTCTCCTACACTTACAAGTCAGTCTTATGCATGCTTACTTGGAAGTAAAGTAAAGGTAAAGGTTCCCTTGCTCAAAAGCCAGTCGAATCCGACTCTAGGGTTGCGGTGCTCATCTCTGTTTCACAGCCGAAGAGCCAGCGCTGTCCGAAGACGTTTCCATGGTCATGTGGCTGGCATGACTAAACACCAAGGCACACGGAACGCTGTTACCTTCCCACCGAAGCAGTACCTATTTATCTACTTGCAATTTCTTGCTTTCAAACTGCTAGGTTGGCAGGAGCTGGAACTAGAGACGGGAGCTCACTTCATCTTGCGGCACCCGGGTCTCGAACAGCTGAACTACCGACCTTCCACAGCCTGCAGTTCAGCGTCTTAACCACTTGAGCCACCGCAGCTCCTACTTGGAAGTAGGTCCCATTCAAATTAGTAGTCCTTACTTCCAAGGAAATATGCATAGCATTGACTTCTAACTAAGTATAGGAATGCTAGACTGGAGTCCAGCGGCACCTTAGAGACCCACAAGATTTTCGGGGTAGAAGCTTCCAAGAGTCAGAGCTCCCTTCGTCAGGTACCTGGCTCTCCTACCATAGACCAAGTATAGAACTAACACTGAAACTGAGTATAGGAATGTCATACTGATGTATATCCTTGCCATATATTTACACGATGTCTGATATTAAAAGCTGTGGTCCTCCACACCATCTTTTCTGATTCTGACCTAAAAGGCAGCAAAAGCCAGTCAGAACAGGTGAACTCAGTATGGTGGGAGCTGGAGTTTCTCTGAAGCATACAAGTTTCCATTGTCCATTTAATCAAAGTGCACTTTGGCTAGGGAAGGATTGTTTGCTAATGTTCTTCTAGCTGTTCCCACAGGAGGTATTGTTCTGGAGAGAGCAGCAGCTTTCCCTAGGTCAGTGCCCTGATCCAAGATATGTTTGGGGACAGGTGAGACAGAACGATCATATTTCTGTAAAACTAGGCTTTAATCTCACTGAAGAGTGGCAGCTTTTCTACTGCGTCTCTTTGAGTTATTACATAAAGAAGGCAGAAAGCATTGTTCAGGCCACTTGTTCAAGAACAAGCGTCTTATTTGTTGTTGTTTACCAATCGCTGGTCTCCGAGTTGATCATTTTCGACATATTTTAAGTATGTTACCTAAAAGTCATCACCTCTGATTTGCCCACTGGTCCACCTACACTAGTGTTGTCTCCTCTGATTGGCCCATTGGTCTGCCTACACCAAAATTCTTTCCTCTGATTGGCCGACTGGTGATGTCTACACCACTGCTGTCTCTTCTGACTGACTGCTGCCCTCCAAGGCCTTGCCCGGTTATCTAAAATATGTTACCTAAAGCCAGCTAGCACACTCAATATGAGGATAAAAACTGATATTAAAAACATGAAGATACAGGAAAATTTGCATTCTCTTTCTCTCCAATGGACTAACAAAGGTTTTTGCGCCCTCTGCTTTCCTTTTATAATGAGGAAATGCTGTGGCTGTAGTCCAGGCAACCTGGAGACCCCAGACATAAAGATGACACTACCTTTCTGACACATTTTTATACCTGTCACTTTCCAGACCGTTCTGCAAGACATCTGGATTCTGGGTTCAGAGAGCCAGTTTGGTGTAGTGGTTAAGAGCGTGGACTCTAATCTGGGAGAACCAGGTTTGATTCCCCACTCCTCCATATGCAGCTGCTGGTGTGACCTTGGGTCAGTCAACAAGCTATTTCAGAGCTGTTCTCTCAAGAGCAGTCCTTGAAAGAGCTCTCTCAGCCGCACCTACCTCACAGGGTGTCTGTTGCGGGGAGGGGAACGGAAAGGAGATTGTAATCCGCTCTGAGACTCCTTCAGGTAGTGAAGGGTATAAATCCAGTCTCCTCCTCCTCCTCTTTCTTCTTCTTCTTCGGAAAGGTTCCTGTCACCCTAGCAACCAGATAGGCCCATCCAGCTTCCTCCTTGCCTCCTGGGACATTAGTCACCTTGGGAACCAAAGTCACCCCAGCTGGTGAGTGAAGCGCATCACAGCCTGGGGCGGTTTAGGTATCACACCTGGGGCTGGGGCTCAGTGCCCTGCTCCCTTGCCTGACCTGAATCTGTCTCCATGGACACCACCATGGCAAGTAGGCCCATGCATGGGGACTGGCTGTGCAGAGGAGACAACGCTAGTGTAGTTGGGACCCACGGGCCAATTGGAGGAGACAACACTGGTATGGACAGACCAATGGACCAATCAAAGGAGACAACACTGGTGTAGAGGGGGGCCAATGGATTCAGCATAAAGACACATCACACATTCACATGCAAAACCACAAAAAGGTGCCCTACCACAGCAGGGCCATGTAGGCGTTTGTCTCCACTGGATTGCAGAGGATGTGGCCATCTAGAGCGGGCTTTGGTTCTCTGATCCAGAGGAACAATGTATCACTCGTGCCAAGGCTGATCTGTGGGAGCAAGTAATTGAGGAGTTAGCACAATGTGCACGAAAAGCAATACAGAAATTAAATTAAACCCATCCGTTAGTGGTACTAATTATCTTTAAATTACGCATTAAGGCAATTGGATTCTTGAGGTATCAGCTTGGCTTGTTCCCTTCATGTGGAAGACAAAGATGAAGTCAGAGAATAAGCAGATGGAAAGGCCTCAGAGGATAACCTTGCGCTTGCAGATCCATCGCCAAAGGATGGCAGTGTCCATTCCCCACTTGCATGCATGAAATGCCCCCCATCAAACACCAGGTAGGGGCCTGATCTCGTCAGCTAAGCAGGGTCGACTCTGGCAAGTACTTGGATGGGAGACCTCCTTGGAATACCAGAGGTGGGAGGCGGGGGCAGGCTTCACTCAGCCACCTCTCTGAATATCCTCCAGGCCCCCAGCAGGGGTCGGTCACCAGAGGTCCTCATGACTTCCAGGTGCACACACACTTACAAGCATGCACACATAAAAATAAATTTAAATAAAAAAACAGGTAGGAAACTGTCCCAAACTAGATTTTTAAATGGAAGGTATTTATACATTCAGCCTTGAGGTACTGAGGGAGAAACCAAAGAGCATGGCATGCATGTGTGAATCACCCCCTGAACATACAAAGCTGGCTTAGACCGAGCCACACCGTCGGCCCGTGTGTCGCATTACCACCTGCTCTGACTGGTAGTGACCTTGCTATTAGAGAATCTCTGAACTGGAGCTACTTGAGACTGAATCTGAGACACTCCACTTGCAGGACAGGGGCTGCACCGCTCGGCTACAGGCCTCTTCCCACCCTTGCATTCCAACACTCTAGAAGCCTGTTTCAAGAACTTATGTATTTACTTATTTACATTATTTAGTCTGCCTTTCTCACTGGGATTGGAGGCGGATTACACAGGGTGAGTCAATACAATACAATCAAATTCAATGAACAATACAATAGGATTCGGATTGTAGAACCGGCCAGAAGTCCAAAAAGCGGAACTCAAGCAAAGCATGAGTGTTAACACGGTGTGTTAAATGCTGCAAAATTACATCATAGGATCCAATTTACAGCACGCTGTACACAGTAGCACAGACCACGGCCCCTAATAATTTGTCCAAGTACCTTTGTGAAGCAATTGGGGGCAACAATGGGAGGGTTGTGAGTGTCCTGGCCCCACTGGTGGACTTCCCGATGGCACCTGTTATTTTTTGCCACTGGGTGACAGAGTGTTGGACTGGATGGGCCATTGGCCTGATCCAACATTTGGCTTCTCTTATGTTTTCATCAGCTCAAGAGGGGATTGGATAAACATACGGAGCAGAGGTCCATCAGTGGCTATTAGCCACAAGGTATAGATGGAACACTCTGTCTGGGGCAGTGATGCTCTGTATTCTTGGTGCTTGGGAGGCAACAGTGGGAGGGCTTCTGGAGTTCTGGCAGCACTGGTGGACCTCCTGATGGCCCCTGGGTTTTGGCCACTGGGTGACAGAGTGTTGGACTGGAGGGGCCGTTGGCCTGATCCAACATTTGGCTTCTCTTATGTTCTTATTTGTACGGTGCTATCCTATATCCTGAGTAGCAAAGCCTTCTTGAATAATACAGGTAGTCAGCCGTGTTGGTCGGAAGCAGTAGAACAAATTTAGAGTCCGGTGGCGCCTTTAAGACCAACAAAGGTTTATTGAAGGTAAGAGCTTTTGTGTGCACGCACACTTTATCAAATACATTAGAATGGCAGCCAAGGTTCAAACCAGAGAATGCTGCATGTTAATTTGCTGTTCATTCCCTAGCTGTAAGTTTGAAACTTGCTTGCCATTCTAATGTATTTGATTAAAGTGTGCACGCACACGAAAGCTCATATCTTGAATAAACCTTTGTTGGTCTTAAAGGTGCCACCGGACTCTGAGTTTGAATAATACAGTTTGCATCGTTTGTGGAAATTCAGGAGAGTGGAAGCCTTCCTGAACTCCTCAGGCAGATCACTCCACAAGGTGGGGGTTGTCGATTTTGCCCATTGGCTACTGGCCCCTGCAGAAGGCCCTGCTCAGATGAGCACAGCTGTCATGGAGCAGCACTGGGGGAGAGAGGGTCTCGCAGACATGAGGGTCTAAGGTTATGAAGGACTTTGGGTGTGACAGCCAACACAGCCAGTACTTTAGATGGAGCCCAGGAACTGATGGGCCGCCAGTGGAGCGACTGCAGAACGGGAGTAATATCCAGGGCTATTTTTGGGAAGGAGCGCACAGGAACGGACTTCCGGCTGGCTCCCAAGTTGGCCATGCCCAGCAGGAACTCATTAGCATAACAGGCCACACCCAACAGCAGGAACTCATTAGGATTGGCTACATTAGGGGTGTGTGGCCTAACATGCAAAGGAGTTCCTGCTACAAAAAATGCCCTGGGTTTTGACAACAAACAAGGTATGCAGAATAACAAGCAAAAGGTGGGTGTGGCTGGATAACCACACTTCTGGTAACATGGGGGTGCGGCCTAATGTGCTAATGAGCTGTGCTGTCAGGGGTGTGGCCCAATATGCTAATGAGTTCCTGTGGTTGGGTGTGGCCTATTATGCTAATGAGTTCCTGCTGGGCTTTTTATACAAAAAGAGCCCTGGACTAATATCCATGCACCATCCAGCACCTGATAATAGCCGAGCTGCAGCATTCTGCACCGACTGGAGTTTCCAAACTGATTTTGAGGGGAGACCGATGTACAGTGCATTACAGTAGTACTTGAGCATAAGCACTTAAATGCCCTCGATCGCCGCGAGAAACACGTACGAGCGTGCTGAAATCTCTTCCACGGAAATCAGCAGCGCCTAGCTGAGTTTATTTAAAGGCAAGTTCCAGCCAAAGTTAACAATGCGGAGTAGCTATCCAAGGTCGCCACCACACTCTTCTCAGGGTGCCTAATCTAATCACCACATCGGCCAATATGAGGAGTCAGCATAAACGTGTCAACACTCACTGCGATGTCCCCTTCTGCGAGCCTCATTCCTGCCAGAGATGCTGAAAACACAAATAAAAGAAGTCCAAATGAACATAAAATTGGGCTTTATGTAAGAGGCCAAGGCAACGCCTGAACAACAGACACAATAATGGCCCTTTCTGCACTCTCCTTTTAATCTATGTTCACCACGGTTTACCTTCAAGCAATTCTGCACTAAAATCGAATTCAACTTTCTTTTTAATCCAGGTCTTTTTTCCATTCTGCACCAAAACTGAGTTCAACCTTCTTTTTATTCTGTTTTTTTCCCCATTCTGCATCACATTATCTCTCTTCAGTGGTCAGCCCAGTTTCAGCATGCTGTTGACCCGGGGTTATTTGGATGCTGTTCTGCCCTGGACTTAAATTGCCTCGACTCGAACACTGAGGCCGATTTCCCACGAGCGCTGCTCCACGCTCACTCTTCCCTTTTGCCCAGATGGTACGTGTCAATTTCACACAAGCTGCTGCGCGGCCGCATTTTGCCCCAGAGCTTCGCAGGATTTTCGCAGGATTTTTCGCAGGATTGAGTAGACGTGGGGGAAATCACGCGAAGCTGCTGGGCAAAATGCAGCCACACAGCAGCTTGTGTGAAATTGACATGTACCATGGGGCAAAAGGGAAGAGCGAGCATGGAGCAGCGCTTGTGGGAAATCAGTCTGAGAAAACTCGGGGTGGCAGGCAAATGCGGAAAGTCAGAAACAACAAAGTCAGAAAACCCCATTCATACCAACACCACTTACGCCATCAATTGTACAATTAGTACTGTGAGCCCTACACTTGTAAGTGAGGTGTACTGAATAGTTAGTAGGACTTACTTCCAGGACAAGAAGGAGGAGGAGGAGGTGGTGGTGGTAGTTGTTGGATTTATACCCCGCCCTTCACTACTCAAAGGAGTCTCAGAGCAGCTTACAAACTCCTTTCCCTTCCCCTCCCCACAACAGACACCCTGTGAGGTCAGTGAGGCTGAGAGAGCTCTGACAGAAACCGCTCTTTTTCAAGAACAGCTCTTATCAGAACTATGGCTTGCCCAAGGTCATCCAGCAGGTGCAAGTGGAGGAGTGGGGAATCAAACCCAGTTCTCCCAGATTAGAGTCCGCGCACTTAACCACTACACCAAACTGGCTCCTAGGTGTAAGCAGCCACATCTCGTAGCTCTTAACAGGGCTTTCATGGATGGCTGCAGTCCACCAAGCCCTGAAGCATTTCCCGAACAAAGAGGATTTCAACATAGGGATTATATGAGAGCCAGAGAAAATTATTCAAGGATTTCAATCATACAAAGGCTCAGACTGTTAACTGAAAATTGTTAACTTTCTCACCTGGGTTGTCGCCGGTAAAGGCTATGACTTTGCAGTTCGGATTAAAACCGTAGCGCTTAACGTAATATGGTGAAACAGAACCCTAAACAGGGGGAGAGTGTGCAAAATGAAGACTGATTAAAAGCAAAGTGACATTTCTAATCTTTTGCACCGAAATATCTTGTTCTTTAGCAAAGAAATACAGCTTGCTTTGTGGGAGATCCACAAAAGCTTATGGGGGGGGGCGGCTGTGGATTTCTCTAAATCTGCAGAAGCTCACATTTTTAAGGATAGTTTCAGAGGGCTGCTGTGTTGCTCTACTGTAGAACAGCTGGATTCGAATCAAAAACCACCTCAGAGACCAACGAGATTTTCAGGGTATGAGCTTTTGAGAGTCAGTGTTCCCTTTGTAAGACACAAGTAGTAATGAAGATCTCTGATTTTTAAAGTAGGAGGAGGAAGAGGAAGAGCAGGAAGAGGAGGAAGAGATTGGGTTTATGCCCCGCCCTTCAGTACCCGAGGGAGTCTCAGAGCGGCTTACAAACTCCTTTCCCTTCCCCTCCCCACAACAGATGCACCGACCGATTTCACACAAGAGCTGTGCTGCGGTCGCGCCTCCCTTTGCCCCACTTCTATTTGTCAATTTCCCACTCGAAGCCGCGCGGCCGCATTTTGACCCATGGCTTCGCCCGATTTTCCCCGTGTTTTTGTGATCCTGGTTTTTTTCCCGCGGGGAAAATCGGTCAAAGCCGCGGGTCAAAATACGGCTGCGCGGCTTCGAGTGGGAAATTGACCAATAGAAGCGGGGCAAAGGGAGGTGCGACCGCGGCACAGCTCTTGTGTGAAATCAGTCCCTGTGAGGTAGGTGGGACTGAGAGAGCTCTTTCGAGGACTGCTCTTGAGAGAACAGCTCTGAGAGAACTTAAGACTGACCCAAGGTCACACCAGCCGGCTGCATGTGGAGGAGTGGGGAATCAAACTCGGTTCTCTTAGATTAGAGTCCGCACTCCCCACCACTACACCAAACTGGACACCTATTAAAGCCACTGACCGGAATGAGATCAGATTCTCAAAAGAATGCTATCTACCTGACGGTAGATTCTCATTTGATTGGCCTCTCTAAATATCACAGATACTGTGAATGGAGCACACTCATATAAAAATTAAGATTATCCCTCCCCCAGCAAGAGTTGACTTGGCAGTCATCAACTACTGTGTTAACCGCCTTTAAGTTAACCTTGTTCCCAGAGGCCTTCGAGGAAAAACATGATGGCTGAAATCAGTTTAAATTTGTAGTGTAGATGTGTCTGTCCAAAATCCAAATATTAAATGGGGGGGGGGCAACCCAGATAGCCTGATCTCATCAGGTCATGGAAGCCAAGGAGGGTCAGCCCTGGTCAGTACTTGTACGGGAAACCACCAAGGAAGTCCAGGACTGCTACACAGAGGCAGGCAATGGCAAACTACCTTGGAATGTCACTTGCCAGGGCCACCCTAAGTCGGTTGCAACTGGATGGCAAAAAAGGAAAGCAGGTGACACTTGACAATGGAGTGCAATAAAGGGAACAGCAAATTTGACCTGAAAAGCAGGCATGGTGGTGGAAAGTGCCTTCAAGTCGCGGCTGACTTATGGTGACCCCCCCCTAGGGCTTTCATGGCAAGAGATATTCGGAGGTAGTTTGCCACTGCCTGACTCTGCATAGCAACCCTGGATCTCCTCGTTGGTCTCCCATCCAAGTATAAACCAGGGCTGACCCTGCTTAGCTTCTGGTATTAGATGAAATCTGATTGCAGGAGGGGCGTCGAAAGGCCTGAGGGGGGGGGGGGGGGACAAGTATGGGGAATCTGGATCAGGCCCAAACCACAAGATTCCCTATCACAGAATCATAGAAGCACGGAGTTGGAAGGGACCTCCAGGGTCATCTAGTCCAACCCCCTGCTCAATGCAGGAAATTCACAAATACCTTCCCCCCACCACACACACCCAGTGACCCCTGTCCCATGCCCAAAAGATGACAAAAAACCTCCAGCAGCCCTGGCCAAACTGGCCTGGAGAAAAACTGCTTCCTGACCATTTTACCTGTTGGTATGCCATTTCACCTGCTGGAATGTGGCCTCATGCTGATTTGGGGGGGGGGTATGTGTGTCTTTTCTCCCTACTGGAACTTAAACCAACACTGGACAGGGACACTTCAAAGAAAACAATGCCAGGCAGAAAGCGGTCAAGTACCTCTCACCACCACCACAGCCCCGCTTCGAATCTCACACACTCTGCATCTTTAGGGCCAAACTAAACATTGGGAATCCCAACCAAGGGACTCCTCTATCAGGCACAGTCTAACTGCGAGACTTCAGTCCCAAAAGCGACTAACTTTGGAACAGCTATTTACACAGCGCTATGCACGGACCAGTATTTTGCTGCATGGTACAGGATTCCCCAACTTCTTCTCTAATCCTGGCGCACAAGCATCGAGACAGACCGGGCTCCATACTTTCTCACGGATATGTAGTAAATTCATGCCAGAACCTGAGGAGGAAAATGGCATTTAAAAAAAAAACAGGGACAGTTAACCGAGAACGCCCCTGCTAAATAAGGACACCAGGAATGTATGGGAAACACATCCGGAAAGAGGGGAACATGGAGAAAAAGGGGAAATCAGCAGCTGGGGTTGCCAACCTCCAGGTGGGGCCAGGATTACAACCAATTTCCAGACTACACAGGTCAGTTCTCCTGGAGGAAATGGCCACTTCGGAGGGTGGACTCCATGGAATTACATCCGCACAGAACTCTCACCCCTTCCCTAGACTCCGCCCTCCTCAGGCTCCACCCCCAAATCTCCAGGAATTCCCCAAGCCAGAGCTGGCAACCCAATCAGCACCAAACCAAGACAATTAATAAGAGGTAGAGAGGAAGAAGAGACTGGATTTATACCCCACCCTTCATTCTGAGTCTCAGAGCGGCTTACAAACTCCTTTCCCTTCCCCTCCCCACAACAGACACCCTGTGAGGTAGGTGGGGCTGAGAGAGCTCTGAGAGAACTGCCCTTTCAAGGACAGCTCTGACAGAACCATGGCTTGCCCAAAGGTCATCTAGCAGCTGCAAATGGAGGAGTGGGGGATCAAACCCAGTTCTCCCAGATTAGAGTCCGTGCACTTAACCACTACACCAAACTGGCTCTCAGATTGATGCCGCCCCTTGCTTTCACACAAGATGCTCTCCTTCCCAACATTCTTCATCCCCTTCCCTGCTTTCTTTTTTTTAAAAAAACAACAACATGGAAACCCCCCCTTTTAACACTGACATTTCCCACAATGCTTTCCCCCCATCCCCTTCTGCTGTTCTTTCTTTTCCAGCGTCAGTTCAGTTATCCTCAGCCTCCCAAGCCTCACCCAGCAACTGGCAACGCTCTCCCTTTCCCCTCTAGATATTTGTTCTGGTATCTTCCCAGGTGCAGAAGTCAAGCTTGTAGGTTTGTCTTTCCTTGGGGTTTCTCTCTACCTTCCCCCCCCCCCCCCGTTCTTTCTTTCTTTTTCTTCTTTCAAAAAGGAGGACCGTGAAATCTGCTCTTCCCTCTGGGATCCTGCCAGTTCTCCAGTTGCTTCTGGAGGAAGAAGACATCGAAACACGCTGCCAAGTGGCATGAGGCTGAACTGGCTCCTTTGCCATGGACCAGGAAGCAATTAGTGGCCTGGCAACGGTCCACGGACATTTATTTCGCTGGGATAAGGCGCGTGAGCACCGTTCAGACAGCTAACACATGGGCGTGAGGCTCTTGCACAGAAGCAGCGCTCCCTCCAGCTGAGTATACAATATATCCATCACCAACGCCCTTTGACAGTGCATAAAACACATCCAGTGCTGTACACAGGTCAAAAGTAACAGGTCCCTGCAAGCAAGACTCGTGGTCTGAACGGCATAAGGCCAAAAGAAATGGGCAACAGAGGAGAGAATGAAATGAACAATAGCACTCAATCCAGTTACAGAATCAGGCCGGGTGAGGGTCTCAGCAGACTGGGGAGGCCACTAAGGACACATGAAGCTGCCTTATGCTGGATTGGCCCATTGGTCCATCGATACAGATGGGCAGCTGCTCTCCGGGGTCTCTGGCAGAGGTCTTTCACATCAACGACTAGCAGACACTTTAACTGGAGATGCCGGGAATTGAACCTGGGACCTTTTGCATGCCAGTTTGGTGTAGTGGTTAGGTGCGCGGACTCTAACCTGCGAGAACCGGGTTTGATTCCCCACTCCTCCACTTGCACCTGGCTGGATGACCTTGGGCAAGCCATAGTTCTGATAAGAGCTGTCCTTGAAAAAGAGCCGTTTCTGTCAAGAGCTCTCTCAGCCCCACCTACCTCACAGGGTGTCTGTTGTGGGGAGGGGAAGGGAAAGGGAAAGGAATTTGTAAGCTGCTCTGAAAACTCCTTTGGGTAGTGAAGGGTGGGGTATAAATCCAATCTCTTCTTCTCTTCTTCTAAGCGGGTACTCTACTACTGAGCCACAGCCCCTCCCCCTAAGGAAGGAACCTTCTGATCCTGCGTCCATGATAGGCTCTACATAACGGGTGCCTGTGCTGGGAAATGCATTGCGTTGCAGGCAACAGAGCCCAATGGCTGAGCTGCCCTCTAACAAGGCAACCAGTCTAAAAACATCCCCACACACACAGCCCCAAGCTGGGAACTGCTCAGTTTCCAGAACGTGAGTATCAGGGCTAAATTCTGCTCGGAAGTAGCATCCTGTGAGCCTTGACATTTCATCCCGATTCTAGATTTACACAGAGTGGTCGTGGTCAGAGAGAAGCCATTTTGCACAAATCAAAGGTGTTATTACGTCGCTGGACCTTACGACTGAAAACAGGTTCTAGGACTAAGCTCTGTTGATCCCAGATCCAAATTAAACCTTGAAAATGCAGGTCTAGTCCCTTTGAAGCCCACCATCACAACGCAGACGGGTATATATAATAATTGAGTGGGAAGCAAGTCTCCTTTTTATCCTCTGATTCATCCATCTCAGCATTATTTTTCTGCATCCAAGAGTACCACTTGTGGCGCTTTCCAGCAGACAGGGGATGGAGAAAGAAGGAGTCCATTAATAGCAGACAATACTGCAGCAGATTCCTGCAGCAGAATCGTGGGACAGATTAGGAAGCATCTAATTAATTTATGGCTTTGATTTGCGTGAAGAAGAATGGACGAGACTTAATACACTGAATTTTGCTTCACACATCATTACATTCAGGCAAGACTTGCAATTTATGCCTTGAAATAGGCCAGTGGGTTCTTAGCATCTTAGATAGGTCCTGTAAGCTGCTCTATCATAATTGCCAGCAGCAGAAGCTGAGAAGTCCCTGGTTCAAATCCAGTGGCCGTCCCGCTGCTACAACCCCCCCCAAATGATCTTCCGCACTGGGTTGCTGAAAAGATTACTGAGCTGAATAATACTTATTTTAGCACTTAACGTACTACTTCTTGTTGTTGTAATTGGTGGTAGAAAGGACCCTCAATGGCGACCCCATGAAGGGTTTTCAAGGCAAGAGAAGTTCAGAGGTGGTTTGCCTTTGTATAGCAGCCCTGGACTTCTTTGGTGGTCTCCCATCTAAGTTCTAACCAGGGCCGACCCTGCTTAGCTTCACAAGATCTGATGAGATCAGACTATCCTGGGCCATCCAAATCAGGACACTGATTTCAACGGATAAAAGGAAGTACTTCTTCACCCAAAGAGTGATTAACACATGGAATTCACTGCCACAGGAGGTGGTGGCGGCTACAAGCATGGACGGCTTCAAGAGGGAATTGGATAAACATAATGGAGCAGAGGTCCATCAGTGGCTCTTAGCCACAAGTTATACAGAGGAACTCTCAGTCTGGGGTGAGTGATGCTCTGTATTCTTGGTGCTTGGGGGGGGCAACAGTGGGAGGGCTTCTAGTGTCCTGGCCCCACTGATGGACCTCCTGATGGCACCTGGTATTTTTGGCCACTGTGTGACAGAGTGTTGGACTGGATGGGCCATTGGCCTGATCCAACACTGGCTTCGCCTATGTTCTTATCAAGGCACCAGAACGGAGTTCCAGAACCTCTTTGACAAAATTATTTTTAAAAATGTTTAAAAGTTCCTGAGTTTTCAGTATACAGATTTGAAAACTTCATTTCCCTCTTGAGAGTTCCGGCACCTCTTTTCCCCCAAACAAAGCCCTGGCACTGATATTATTGCAATTATTAGGCATTAAACTGATTGAGAACTGTTTTTGTTTTGTTCTTTGAAGTAGGAAATTTGCACTTGGAATTACAGCAAAGCTCTTTAGTATGTTCGATATAACGTACGACCCACTCGGAACTTTAAGCTGCTGAAACGCGGGGAATGTGCCAAAAAAGGTACCCTGCTGTAGTGTTAACTGCCATTTCTTTTCAATAATATTTGCATAGAAAAGGCGTCCCTTTTCTATAGACTGTGCCCTAGAGTCTATTAGCTCAAGAATTCTGCTGTGGTAGGAGGTTACTGGCATCAATGCCAGGGCCAAAGTCATAAGGAGAGAACCAATGAGCCACCCCCCATCACCAGTATTACAGGTCTGTTTCCTGAACATACAACTTTCATCTTAACAAAAAGAGTTTCTAGCCCTTCTACTTAAGGGTAAAACAGGCAACTGTTCCTACTCACTCGCTCAGAAGGAAATAAAGTCTTTTTTCCTTTCTAGTCAACTAATACAAACGCACTGGGATGAATGACTAACACTTGGTCGATTTAGCCATTTGAGATGAAAAAGTAAATGCATTAAATCACTTTGGCATTCCCCCCCCCCTGCATTGTATTCCTTTTGGCCCTTTAACATATCTCAGCTCCTGAACAGGGAGGGATACCTTCCATTTGCTTTCTTTGTCTGCACTTAGTTTAAAGGGGGGGTATTTTTTTTTAATTGCCACTTGTTTGAGACAAAAACAAAAACCACAAGTTGACAGATTACTGTATTCCGTGAGCAATCGAAGCTTTAAAGTAACATATGGCGATTCAGAGATGGAATCCTTGACTTTTCTGAACCCTGAGAAACATTTCATCAGAATCCTCTGCCACAACGGCCCCACTCTTTAAACTCCATCTGCACACAATTCTCTAATCTCCCCGTTGCAAAACCTTGCCTCCAATCCGACAGAACCAGTAAAACCAGCCCACTAATGCTTGCATTGTAGACCTAAGAATATTTATTTAGCGTGTCAAGTAATTTAGTGTACCTCAATAGGGCTTTGGCGGGCCCGTGACCTACAAAAGCCAGCCGAATGGTAGGCTAAGCCACCCTCCGAGGAAAATTAAAGTTGCGCCAGTGGGATTGCTAAACAATCTAGAGGTCCACTTTCCCAGCCCCTCATCTGGAAATAATGGCCTCCCAGTAACAATGGCCAGCTAGGAAATGGGCATTTTTTGAAAAACTTTCTGGGGGAGGGGAAGAAATCATGACCTATTAACGCATTTTTGGTACATGCTGTTCCCGGCCTAGTCCTGATAAATGAGGAAGGAGGAATGCAAAGGCAGGGCGATACCTTTCACTAGACTGATTTGTGTTGCTAAGGGTTTGGAAGACATAAAGCAAAAAGGCAGCAGGTCATAGCTCAGAGTTTTCCTATGTAACCATGGCACCCTAAGCGGAGTTAGACCCTTCTGAATCCATGGAAGTCAATAGGATTGTAAAGGTGCACCTCGGCTTAGGACAAATGTAGAGTCCAGTGGCACCTTTAAAACCAACAAAGGTTTATTCAAGGCATGAGCTTTCGTGTGCAAAGCACACTTTTTCAAAAAAAAATTAAAAACAATTTGAAAATTATTTGAAAAAGGGTGCTTTGCACATGAAATTCAATTAGCCAGTGCCCCCTAAGAAATTTAAATGCCCCCTGACCAATGGTCCCTCAAAGCTAAGTGTGAGCTAGCTCACAGTTTTTTAGCCTCCCGCTAACGCATTTTTTGTCTTCGCTCAGGAAGGGATGGCTCCAGAGCCAACTAATTTATGCAGAAGCCAAATTACCCGTTCACAACTTTCATGCTAGTAGCTCACAAAGTAGAATTTTTGCTCACAAGACTCCACAGCTTAGAGGGAGCATTGCCCCTGACTTTAAAAAAATCCTGGCTTATGGGCCTGCTATCCAGAAAAGCCGTTAAAATATTCTTGCAAACATCAGGTGGAATTTGGTGCCCCTTCCAACTCACCAGTCCATCACCTCCTTCCGTTTTGATCCGAGAAAGCTTTAAAATGGAAGTTTCTGACTTCCCTCATTCGCAGCATTCTTTCTGTATCCACTGCAAGTCTGCCCTCAAACCTTGAGTGTTGCGGAGGATTCTGTGACACGTTTGAGGGCACACGCTCAGTCCCAGTGGGGTGCAAGCTGGGAAACGTGCTCCAGAGAGCAGGGGTCCCCAACCTATTTGAGCCTGCAGGCACGGCTGGAATCCCGAGACCGTGTGTTGGGCACAGCACAAAATGGCTGCCCCATAACGGCTGTCACAGGAGGCAGCGGAGCCAGTCACAGAACAGCCGCTGCAGGTTACTTTGCTGCACAGCAAAGATCATTGTGCTGTGGCAGCAGCCGCTGCTAAAGTAACTTGTTTAAAAATCCGCACAGCCAATCAAATCTCCAGTGGCCCTGCTGGACAAAAGCTCACAGGACCCCACCCACTTTCTTGGCGGGTGCCAGGAGAGGTACCGATGGAACTTCTGAACACAGTCAAGCAACTATCGTTGAGTTTATAAAGTTCCTGCTAACCTCATGGGCTTCATCACATTTTGTCCACTGTTAGGTTTACGGTGTCGTCCTAAGCAGAGGTGCACCTTTACAATCCCGCTGACTTCCACAGATTCAGAAAAGTTCTAACTCCGCTTAGGATGGCATGGTGGGCACCCACGGGCACCAAGTTGGGGACCCGTGCTCTAGAGCATGCCCAACACTCTCCTTTGGCTTTCAGTCGCAGAGGAAAATCGGGGGTGGTTAGGCCGGCTTGATTTTCAGGGAACTTCGTCCACTGTTACTGGGCTTGTCACTGAAAAGATCCCGATATTTGTCTGAGGGACTCCAGGAGCCCCCCGGAAACAGCATGAAAACAGTGCTTTCAAAAGAGAGGCTCTAAATTAAAAACATGGGCACAGTTCGACCACAGCTAGGCCTTCCGAGCCCCACTGTTTGAATAAGAGAGTTAAAAATCCAAAAATATGGAAGGATAAAATACGAAAGGGAGAACCACAGACACCACTTGAGTTCCTTGAAGGAAGGGCAAGATAAAAATTAACTAGACGGAGGCTTTATTTATGTATTTAATTCATTTATATTCCATCTTTCTCTCCAATGGGGACCCAAAGCAGCTTACAGCATTCTCCTCGCCTCCATTTTATCCTCACAACAACCCTGTGAGGTAGGTTACGTTGAGAGTATGTGACTGGCAATGCTCCCTCTAAGCTGTTGTAACGGAAAGCTTAATTTCAGAGCAAAGTTTACAAGCATAGGTAGCTGAGTGGTCACATGACCAGAGAGGCAGAGAGAGAGAGAGAGAGAGAGTATGTGATGTAATGGTTTTGAACTGGAGGGAGGAAAAAACGGTTGGAGAAAGGTGGCTAACGACTGACTGCTGAGCAGAAGAGGAAGGGGAGAAAGGGTGCTCTCGGATGGAAGAGAGAGTGTGGACCCTGTGAGCTGCTGAGGAGTTTTATGATAGCTGTGGAGCAATGTTCCCTCTAAGCTATGGAGTCCTGTGAGCAAAAATTCTACTTTGTGAGCTGCTGGCATTAAAGTTGTGAGCAAGCAATTGGGCTACTGCAAAATTAGTTTGCTCTGGAGCCATCCTTCCTGAGCTAAGAGCCGGAGGCTAAAAAACTGTGAGCTAGCTCACACTAACTCAGCTTAGAGGGAACACGGCTGTGGAGTCTTGTGAGCAAAAATTCTACTTTGTGAGCTCCTGGCATTAAAGTTGTGAGGCAGCGATTTGGCTGCTGCATAAATTAGTTTGCTCTGGAGCCATCCTGCCTGAGTGCAGACAAAACTGCGCGAGCCAGAGGCTAAAAAACTGTGAGCTGGCTCACACTAACTCACCTTAGAGAGAACACTGGTCTTAACGGCTACACCTTGACTGTTGCGGGACAGTAGAAAAGAGCAAGAGTCCAGTAGCACCTTAAAGACTTTTTTAAAATGAGGCAGGTTGTGTGCTTTCCTGTGACAACCTGTCTCATGTGCCATTTTAAAAACCTTTTTTGAAAAATACCTAAGGAGATATCTACCCTGTTTCCCTGAAAATAAGACCTACCCCAAAGATAAGCTCTAGCAGGATTTCTATGCATTTGTGGTATAAGTCCTAGTGTGTCTTCTTGAGAAAAAATAAATATAAGACAGTGTCTTATTTTCGGGGAAACACGGTACTAGTCTGACACTCTTAAACACTATACCACACTGGCTCCAAGACAGGTTCCTGTTGGTGTAATAGAACAATGTCATACCGGAAAAGTTATTTTTCAAGTGAGAAGCAATGCACAGAAGTATACTTTAACTGGATTTGTGTCTGTCTATATTTTCTACAGGGAAAGATTTACACCGCTGTCAATTACTTTAATCAGCACTGGATGAGGACAGAGAATCTTCTGTAATGACTACAGAGGTTTTTATTCGGAATGATTGCTCTCTACTCGCCAGCTGTCAATTTCATTTAAGGGAATTATTTTGCTACAACACTTTTAAAAACAGTCTGCGCTCTTGATCTTGCAGTCTTTGGTGCAGATGGCAGAAATACTGACAATAAAAAGGTTAAAAAAACCTGCCTTGTGATCCAGCCATGCCGGGGGTGCGGAGAGCAGAGACCAAGGCAGAAAACTACCCCCCGCAAGGCTGGGGGTCCTGACCAGTGTTCCCTCTAAGCTGAGTTAGTGTGAGCTAGCTCACAGTTTTTTAGCCTCCGGCTCACACATTTGTGTCTTAGCTCGGGAAGGCTGGCTCCAGAGCAAACTAATTTATGCTGTAGCGAAATCGCTCGCTCACAACTTTCATGCCAGTAGCTCACAAAGTAGAATTTTTGTTCACAGGACTCCACAGCATAGAGGGAGCATTGGACCCGACATATTGGTTCGTTTTGCCTCAGGTTAGCAGACGACTTGGGTTGTGTGTGGCCAGCCTTTGACCTTCAGGACTGTGGCTTATGGTCAACAGGAAGCCTATTTGCCTACCTAGAGAACTGGCATTCACGGTTTCATGAACATCATCAGGAAATACTACATAATAAGTAATAGAATACATTGGCTATGTCAACATTTCTGGCTCTGCACTACATGGCTGGGGCGCTGCAATAATGTGGATGCTTTACCACGGGTTGTCTCTGTGGGTACAGGATCTGTTGGGTGGCTGACATGCCCCGCAACACTTTCAACTGATTCAATTAGAGACGGCACCATATCGCGCCAAGCCGCCAGTGTGACCACAGCCTAAGACCGCACTCCTAAGAACACTTTCCTGGGAGTGAGCCCCACTTAATAAAATGAGACCTGCTTATGAGTAACCTGCTAAGGATTGCTCCCTGAATCTATGAGGGCTTAGAGCAGTCTTCCGGAGTTGTTTTTTCTTTGCTGTGACCCCCAAATTGTAGACCCCTTCCCCAAGTAGGGTTGCCAGGTCCTACCTCACTACTGGCGGGGGTCTCCTAGCTACTATCCAGGATGTTCTTGCACGCACGCTGTGATGACATCACCAGGAAGTCACCTGCGATGGCATCACGTTTTCAATGTTGGGGGGTTCCACTCTAGTATTTGGGCCAAACTCTATGGGGTTTTGCCCTCAAAACCATAGAGTTTGCCCAAAAACTAAAGCGGAACCCCCTGATGTCAGCTACGTGATGACATCACTTCCGGGTGATGTCACGGTGACAGGGACGTTGCAGAGCGATGTCCCTGTTTGGGGGTGGGACTTCCCCTGCCAGTCAGCTGGCCGGTAGTACAGAAGCCCCGAAAAGCAGGGGAATCCCCGGCTGGACTGAGACTATGTCAACCCTGTCCCCAAGACAGGCTCACCCTCAGCCCAACAGCACAAGTTTGTAGTGGGAAAGAAACAAGGATTCCCCCCCCCCAACGAGCCCTTCAACAGGTTTCAGAGAGCTTGATGAGCATCGGCAAATATATGAAGCAGCAGTTAACAAGGCAGTAAATATTTTTCACTGCTTTTATTGACATGATTTTAAGGAGTAACAATGGTTTTTTCCCTTTTTACTGAAAACCTCTTTGACCTCATTGGAAGAAAAAAATGTGTCATAGACATGGCAATAATTACGCGAATAATTATGGGAGGGTTGCTGTCAAGTCACAGATGACTTACGGCGACCCTGGTAGGGTTTTCAAGGCAAGAGGCATTCAGAGGTGGACTCCCTTGGTGGCCTCCCATCCAAATACTGACCAAGCCTGACCCTGCTTAGCTTCCGAGATCTCACAAGACTGAGCTAGCCTGGTGCCATTACTGAATCAGAAAAAAATACTTGTAAGGATTTAGCATGCATAAGTATTTTGCACGCAAGGGGCTCTGATTCACAACCTTCTGGTACCTGTACGCGGAGACATTCCATCTCAGACAGAAGCGTGAAAAGGGAAAGAAAGAACTATTCTCGCCACGACACGCTTACTTAAGAGCAGTCTGAAGAACAGGATCCCACCTCAAGGCTCTATCGACAACGAGAGGTATTCAATTGCTCAACAGTTCTACCGCCCGCCGCTCTGAATAGATGGGAAAGCAGCCATGAATAGGGCCCGTCTCTTCTAGGTCATGGTCAATGATGGATGAAAAGAGGGGTCAATGTCTAGATGAAAAGTGGGTTCGATGCATGGATGAATAGAGAAGGTCAATAAGTGGATGGGGAAGATACAGTATCTCCCTTGCAAAGCACTATCGATTAGTTGCTCAAGGTGGCTCAGGATAGCAGCTGGGATCTCGGTAGGGATTGCACAAATGCTAATGCGACGTTAACCGGGGATGCAAAGAAACAAAACGGTAAAACTCTGCACAAAAGAGCAGCGAGACAGATGCAGAAATCATGCTCACTAGTCCTGTGTGCCGAGATGTCTGTAACCAGAGATAATACAAAAATCTCAGAAGAGCCAAAGAGAGTTGCGGCCTTCTGTTAGGTCCTAGCACAGTGGAGAACAGAATGAAGCCCATGGTTGACTCTTGATGGCCCCAGAGATCTGGATAAAGGTAGATCCAATGGGCAGATTTTTTTTTAACTTGAGTGCAATTAAGAATGTAGGCATGAAGAAAGTCTGTTTATCCTGGAAGGCAGCAAGCAAATCAATGAGGTGGAGACCTAGGTTCATATTCCCACTAAGCCACAAAGCAGTCATTAGATGACCTTAGGCAAGTAACTGTCTGTCAGCCTAACTTATAAGGATACTTATGCATTATGAATATGCTGCTCAGTCACAACCAACATCTGGCAACCCCAGCCAGGAGCTTTCACGGCAAATGAGAAGCAGAGGTGGTTTGCCATTGCCTTCGTCTGCAGAGTCTTCCTTGGTGGTCTCCCATCCAAGACTTATAGCCACCCCAGCAAGGAGCTTTCAAGACAAGTGAGAAGCAGAGGTGGTTTGCCATTGCCTTCGTCTGCAGAGTCTTCCTTGGTGGTCTCCCATCCAAGACTTATAGCCACCCCAGCAAGGAGCTTTCAAGACAAGTGAGAAGCAGAGGTGGTTTGCCATTGCCTTCGTCTGCAGAGTCTTCCTTGGTGGTCTCCCATCCAAGACTTATAGCCACCCCAGCAAGGAGCTTTCAAGACAAGTGAGAAGCAGAGGTGGTTTGCCATTGCCTTCGTCTGCAGAGTCTTCCTTGGTGGTCTCCCATCCAAGACTTATAGCCACCCCAGCAAGGAGCTTTCAAGACAAGTGAGAAGCAGAGGTGGTTTGCCATTGCCTTCGTCTGCAGAGTCTTCCTTGGTGGTCTCCCATCCAAGACTTATAGCCACCCCAGCAAGGAGCTTTCAAGACAAGTGAGAAGCAGAGGTGGTTTGCCATTGCCTTCGTCTGCAGAGTCTTCCTTGGTGGTCTCCCATCCAAGACTTATAGCCACCCCAGCAAGGAGCTTTCAAGACAAGTGAGAAGCAGAGGTGGTTTGCCATTGCCTTCGTCTGCAGAGTCTTCCTTGGTGGTCTCCCATCCAAGACTTATAGCCACCCCAGCAAGGAGCTTTCAAGACAAGTGAGAAGCAGAGGTGGTTTGCCATTGCCTTCGTCTGCAGAGTCTTCCTTGGTGGTCTCCCATCCAAGACTTATAGCCACCCCAGCAAGGAGCTTTCAAGACAAGTGAGAAGCAGAGGTGGTTTGCCATTGCCTTCGTCTGCAGAGTCTTCCTTGGTGGTCTCCCATCCAAGACTTATAGCCACCCCAGCAAGGAGCTTTCAAGACAAGTGAGAAGCAGAGGTGGTTTGCCATTGCCTTCGTCTGCAGAGTCTTCCTTGGTGGTCTCCCATCCAAGACTTATAGCCACCCCAGCAAGGAGCTTTCAAGACAAGTGAGAAGCAGAGGTGGTTTGCCATTGCCTTCGTCTGCAGAGTCTTCCTTGGTGGTCTCCCATCCAAGACTTATAGCCACCCCAGCAAGGAGCTTTCAAGACAAGTGAGAAGCAGAGGTGGTTTGCCATTGCCTTCGTCTGCAGAGTCTTCCTTGGTGGTCTCCCATCCAAGACTTATAGCCACCCCAGCAAGGAGCTTTCAAGACAAGTGAGAAGCAGAGGTGGTTTGCCATTGCCTTCGTCTGCAGAGTCTTCCTTGGTGGTCTCCCATCCAAGACTTATAGCCACCCCAGCAAGGAGCTTTCAAGACAAGTGAGAAGCAGAGGTGGTTTGCCATTGCCTTCGTCTGCAGAGTCTTCCTTGGTGGTCTCCCATCC
This sequence comes from Gekko japonicus, assembly GCF_001447785.1. Classification (NCBI taxonomy): domain Eukaryota; kingdom Metazoa; phylum Chordata; class Lepidosauria; order Squamata; family Gekkonidae; genus Gekko; species Gekko japonicus. Next base: position 468,519 of record NW_015173681.1, on the reverse strand, counting down.
AACTACTGATCCTGCTTAGTATCTGAGATCAGATGAAATCAGGCTATACCATGCTGCCTTCCCTCCCATAAGGATGCTTGGGGGGGTGGAATCAAAATTCATTTTGTGCTCATTAAAGAAGAGGCATGGCTCCCGTGGTGCCATGTTAGAACATAAAAGCATAAGAGAAGCCATGTTGGATCAGACCAACAGCCATACAATCGAATGCTCTGTGTCAATACAGTGGACAAACCCAGGTGCCATCTGGAGGTGCCGGAATTCCAGGAGCCCTCCCGCTGTTGCCCCCCAAGCACCAAGAATACAGAGCATCAGTGACCTAAACATAGTGTTCCATCTATGCACTGTGGCTAATAGCCACTCAAGGTCCTCTGCTCCATATGGCCATCCAGTCCCCTCTTGAAGCTATCTATAAATGAACACATGAACCCATGAAGCTGTCTTAGACTAAATCAGACTTTTGGTCCGTCAAAGTCAATATTGTCTGCTCAGACTGGCAGTGGCTCTCCAGTGTCTCAGGCAGAGGTCTGTCACATCACTTACTACCTAGTGCTTAAAGGTTAAAGCACTTGGGGCTCTTCAGCTTAGAGAAACGACAACTGAGGGGTGACATGATTGAGGTTTACAAGATTATGCATCATTGTGGGCACTCAATGAAACTGCTGAGCAGTCGGGTTAGAACAGATAAAAGGAAGTAACACATGGAATTCACTGCCACAGGAGGCTACAAGCATGGACGGCTTCAAGAGGGAATTGGATAAACAAGTGATGCTCTGTATTCTTGGTGCTGGGGGAGGCAACAGTGAGAGAGCTTCTGGTGTCCTGGCCCCATTGCTGGACCTCCTGATGGCACCTAGTATTTTTGGCCACTGTGTGACAGAGTGTTGGACTGGATGGGCCATTGACATGATCCAACATTATCTTCTCTTATGTTCTTTCAACTAGAGATGCTGAGGATTGAAACTGGGTCCTTCTGTATGCCAAGCAGATGCTCTACCACTGAGCCGCAGCCTCTCCCTCCCATGCTGTACTCATGTAGACAGCCTCCATAGTGCAGCGCCCAGGCTCAAAACCCTATTTTGCCATGAAGTTCAGTAGGTCACCTTGTACTGGGCTCTTTCAGCCTAATCAGGCTAATTCAGCCGGAATATCGGACTGGCCCACTCTGAGCCTCACCGGCAAACATCTGGGCCGTGGGACTGATCTTACGACCTGAAGACAGAAGGAATGCAGATACAAGCCATTCATCTTTAAGGTTACTCTGATGGAGCGAGCACTTTATTGTTAAGATTGTTTTTAAGGGATTTTAATATTTTTTATTGTTTTAGTTGTATCGGCCTGTTGGCTGTCTTCTGTAAGCCACCCAGAGCCTGTTTACAGGGTGGGTGGGGTATAAATGTAAATATAAATAAAATAATCTACCCCACAGCGTTGTTGTGAAGATAATGGGGGTAAATCTGGCTTGAGGTACTTGGAGGAAACGTGGTATAAAATGTGACAGATGGATGCTTCAGTGGTAGAGCACATGCTGTGCATGAAAAGGCAAATCTATTAAAGGATCGCAGTTAGCAGGTGCCGAGAAAGACCTTGCTCTGCCCAAAAACTTGGGAGGGTTGCTGCCAGTCCTGAAATAGGCAGACCAATGGTATGACTTCAGGCATAGCTACACCGGTACGTGACCAGACTCACAGTCAGGCTCTGGTCACACGGCAAACGTATCCCGATTTGTTCCCACTATAGATTTGATCGGGAATATTGGGGGGGGGGGGTTGGGATGACCACACATCCCTCCCTGAACTGCTTGCATTGCGCAACGAGACTGCAGGCACCGTTCAGATAGCCACGCCGCCGCTTGGGTGACACGGTTTGTTGTTTTAAAAAAATTGGCTTTGCGCATATATACATGGCTGAATCACTGCTCCCACTGGGACTCGCCGTACTCTCTTGTTCTTGCAGGCTCTCCCCCCCTTCCCCCCCCGAACAGCAAACAAAATTAACCAGCGACGTACAACAGAGCGCTGGAGTCTATATGTGCGCTTGAACGTTTATACATTGAATTTATTCAGCGCGGCATTGGTCATGCGCACAACAACAGAAGCTGGTAAAAAAACCCAAAACCATCGCAAGGACGTTCAGATGACCTAATCGCGATCATTGTGAGAAATGGCTGTCCAGATCGGCGAAATCGTGGATTCAAAGCACAAATATCTGGGAAGTACTTGATTTTCTAGGTGTAGGAAAACACGCTAGGGAACCGGGAGGATTGCGCGAGTAAGCCCACTTTGGTGCGGGAGACAAATGTAGCCATCTGATCAGCAATTTTAAATGCAAGAGGGAACAGTGGTGAAACCCGATCAAAATGACCATGTGACCACAGCCTCAGAGACACACTGGAGGAACAAGTTGGGGTTAACTGGTGTGGTTAGTCCAGTTCCCACTAGTTGGCAGAGTGCTTTAAAAAAGCTACAAATGCAGCAGCGTCACTTTACCAGGTTACTCAGCTTACAAAGCTACACAGAGCCACGTTGCAAGTTCAACAGGGAAATACTTCTCTCCTTATTTGAGAAGTACACTTCTGGATAGGAAAGAGTAGAGACAGGATAGGGTACTAACCAGCTAAGGATGGAAGCAGATGGCGAGAGGGCCATCTGCCTCATGGTGCCAAGAGAGGAACGCATATCGTCCCTCTTGGTGCATGCAGGGAGAAGGGGGAGCTTCATCTCAGAGAGTGAATGGAAGGAAGGAAATTGTCCCTGAGAATACAATCTACATTTCAAAGGGGACAGGGGCAGAAGAGTAAACACGGGAAAGAAAAGTCAGGATGCCTATCTAGCTATCTAGTCTCTCTTGTCACTTGCTTCTGGAGGTGTGAGATGGGACAGTGAGACAGGTGTGAGACGTCCGACAGAATGCACCTTAAAAAGTGCTCATTCTCTCAGCACTGCAAGGACAAAGAACGAGCGTCCAATTACCCCCTTGCTCAGTTTTTACCAGCAGAAACGGGGGGGGCTTCACCCCCTTTCGCTGGTTCCGGCGTGAAAAGCCTCCCTTGCCACCATTTCCCTGGCAAAAACCAGTCAAGAGGGAAAGTGGCAGCTCTGTCTCCCCCCTCGCAGATCTCTCTCGCAGTGCCGAGCGAACGAGTGCTTTTTAAGTTGAGTTTCCCTGATATACACCTGACTGTGTGTGGGGGGGTCACTTTTGAAGAGGACCAGGCATCAGATGACACATTTAACTTACTTATTCTCAAGAGCATCTTACTTTTGAAAAAAATCCACACAGTGTAAGTGGAAATAATTTATCATTCTAATATAGCTTTTCGGCATTTTAAAATAATCAATCAACAAAAGTGTAAAGCATTTTACAGGAAGAGATTAGCGCCTCCTGGAACTGGCCTTTTTTTAAAAAAAAACTGAACTCCATTCTGCATTTCTCTCTCTCTCTCTCTCTCTCACACACACACACACACACTTTCAGTGGGAGCTTCTTGTATTTTTTAAACTGGAGGTACCACACAAACATTTTAAACTTAGCAGAAATGAGGAGAGAGGGTGAACGACCATATTTTACCTGTAGATGATTTGCAAAATGCATTGTCTCCTTTATATTTAGAAACAAGAAGTCATATAAAGTCACAAAGAGACTCAGCAAAATGTGAGCAGCTGTCGGCCTATCACACACTGTACCCACCGCCCGGAGGCTGATTTCAGTGACTCCACATGTTGGCTGTCATAACACAGCACCACTTTCCTTTTCAGCACTGGCTGGTGCAGATGCAACAGTTCAGCA
>NW_015173681.1:441244-464711 GCF_001447785.1 Gekko japonicus | reverse complement strand
CTCCTCCTTCTCAGCCTCTTTTCTTTCTCCTGTGCTCTCATGAACACATGAAGGTCCCTTATACTGAATCAGACCTTTGGTCCATCCGGTACTGTCTACTCAGACCGGCAGTGCCTCTCCAGGGTCTCCGGCAGGGGTTTTTCACAGCACCTACTGCCAGATCCTTTACCTGGGGATGCCGGGGACTGAACCTGGGACCTTCTGCATGCCAAGCAGATGCTCTGCCACTGAGCCACAGCACTCTCCAGTATATACGCCCCACCCCAACCATCGCTAAGTGTGTGAGAGTGTATGTAACATGCTGTCAAGTTGCAGCCGACTTATGGTGACCTTGTAGGGTTTTCAAGGCAAGAGACTAACAGAGTAGAAGAAGAGTTGGATTTATACCCCGCCCTTCACTACCCAAAGGAGTCGCGGCTTACAACCTCCTTTCCCTTCCCTTCCCCTCCCCACAACAGACAACTTGTGAGGTAGGTGGGGGTGAGAGCACTCTTTCGAGGACTGCGCATGAGAGAACAGCTCTGAGAGAACTCGTAACTGACCCAAGGTCACACCAGCAGCTGCATGTGGAAGAGTGGGGAATCGAACCCGCTTCTCCCAGATTAGAGTCCACGCTCCTAACCGCTACACCCAAACTGGCTCTCAGAGGTGATTTGCCATTGCTTGCCCTGGAATTCCTTGGTGCTCTCCCATCAAAGTAGTAAACCACGACTGACCCTGCTTAGCTTTATAAGATCTGACGAGACCATCCGAGCCTGGAACATCCAGGCCAGAGTGAAGTGCCATATCAGTATTAGTTCTAACCACAGCTAATGCTACCTATGGGTCCCTCTTAACCATGGTATGAGCCCTAACGGATTCTGATTAAGAGGGAAGCTGGATGCCCATAACCCTGGCTAACATTCGTAGCATTTAGCTCTTCTCGAGGCCGTTAGGAGAAGTTAGGGAAGACTGCAGAGGAGAGGAAAGGGGAGCTGCTTTAGAAAACCTTTAAGGGTCAAACTGCATGATACAAAATGTAACCTCTAGGCCCCAGGTTTCCCCAACCTGACCGACTGAAACAGTCCGACGTCAGGTGAGAGTTCATTTCCCAAGCCCCGATTAGGATCGAGACAGTGGCACAAGGGCGAGAAGGAACTTCAGCCTCCTCTCTGTGGCTCAGTGACAGAGCATCTGCTTCGCATGCAGAGAGTCCCAGCTTCAGTCCCCGGCATCCCCAGGTAAAAGGACCAGGCAGGAGGTGATGGGAAAGACCTCAGCCTGAGATCCTGGAGAGCCGCAGTCTGGATAGACGATATTGACCTCAACGGAACCAAGGGTCTGATTCGGTATACGGCAGTTTCATGTGACCACTGTCTGCCTGACCCTTTGGGGGTCACATGCGTACTGACGGGCTACATATGCAGCTCCCCAACAGAGCCAGTTTGGTGTAGTGGTTAGGAGCACGGACTCTAATCTGGGAGAACCGGGTTTGATTCCCCACTCCTCCACATGCAGCTGCTGGTGTGACCTTGGGTCAGTTACAAGTTCTTTCAGAGCTGTTCTCTCAAGAGCAGTTCTCGAAAGAGCTCTCTCAGGCCCACCTACCTCACAGGGTGTCTGTTGTGGGGAGGGGAAGGGAAAGAAGATTGTAAGCCGCTCTGAGACTACTTTGGGTAGTGAAGGGTGGGTTATAAAATCCAATTTCTTCTTTTTCAACTAGAACCCCTTTGGGTGCTGCGAACACTGCAATTTGTAATGTGTAATTTGACTCTTAAGAGATTGAGGTTTGTTTATGGCTGTCCAAGCAGTCCCTGGCTGAGCTGGGATTTGAACCCAGGCTCCCAAATTCAAGGCTGATGCTTGCCCAACTTGACAAGATCGGGAAGAAGGAGGAGGAGGAGGAGATTGGATTTATACCCCACCCTTTACTACCTGAAGGAGTCTCAGAGCGGTTTACAATCTCCTTTCCCTTCCCCTCCCCACAAAAGACACCCTGTGAGGTAGGTGGGCCTGAGAGAGCTCTTTCGAGAACTGCTCTTGAGAGAACAGCTCTGAAAGAACTTGTAACTGACCCAAGGTCACACCAGCAGCTGCATGTGGAGGAGTGGGGAATCAAACCCCGTTCTCCCAGATTAGAGTTCGCGCTCCTGACCCCTACACCAAACTGGCTCTCTTAGTTTACTCATTTCATCCTTCGAGAATGAACACAGGAAATAAAAAGAGGACAAGTATACAGATAATGTCCTTCTCTTTCATTAGCCCAGGTGAAGCTGCAAAGGCTGGGCTGAGGACATTTTTTAAAAGCAGAAGACGCTTACCGTCGCTGTAATCAATGCGAGCATAAGCCCCAAGAAACAGGGAGGCTGCAAAGCTGCTGACCAGAGAGATCCTCTGGAAGAGAAAGAGAAAATGAGAAAGTGAATCCCAGATACAGTCACTTACCATTTATCTGCAGATCAAGGGCACGATCAAGCAAAAAATTAAGCCTTTTGTTAAATCCCATTGATTCAAAGGGGCCACATACTTAAAGGCCTCCAGCTGAAATCAATGGGACCGAAAAGTACTTAACATTCACGGCTCATGCCCTAAAGTATACGAGCACAGTACAGTGTCAATGAAACAAAGGCATTCGCTGCACAGGGCCACTCAATCGGTGGAGGTCTTGCAGAGCACAATCCATGGCGATTTTTTCACATGCTGTACAAAGCAACCCTTTTCAAAGGTATTTACAGAATGTTGCTTAAGTGTTGCCTGCAGTGTTCAGTTGGGCAAGCGAAAGCAGTTTATGGCATAGGCAGCTTTCAAGGGGGATTAGATAGATTCATGGAGGACAGGTCTGTCAGTGGCTACTAGTTGGGACTGAGGGGAACACTGGGGGAAGGCCTTGGCCCCTATGCCCTGTTGTTGGCCCTCCAGAGGAATTAGTTGGCCACTGTGTGAGACAGGATGCTGGACTAGATGGACTACTGGTCTGATCCAGCAGGACTCTTCTTATGGTCTTATCAGGGGAAGGCCTTAGCCTCTATGCCCTGTTGTTGGCCCTCCAGAGGAACTGGCTGGCCACTGTGAGAGACAGGATACTGAACTAGATGGACCACTGGTCTGATCCAGCAGGACTCTTCTTATGGTCTTACCAGGGGAAGGCCTCAGCCTCTATGCCCTGTTGTTGGCCCTCCAGAGGAATTGGTTGGCTACTGTGTGAGACAGGATGCTGGACTAGATGGACCACTGGTCTGATCCAGCAGGGCTCTTCTTAAGTTCTTACAAATTGTTCTAATCCAATGTTTTAGGTTGTATTGCACATCTAGTTGGCATATCTTAAGTGCATGAGTTTTAATTGATTATGATTTTGTAAACTGCTTTGAGCGCACAGGCAAAGTTGTATACACATTTTGCAAAAAAAATACAATATACATTTTTAAATACAATGCACGCATTGTCACTTTGCAGTGTTTAAACCCTCTCCAAGGAGACATTCAGAATACACCAACTGTTTTAGGATTAAAATTCAGAGACCATCCACAATAGGAGTCACAGAATGCTATTCTTTTCTGGGTTTGCAAAACTGACTCATGCCTGCAATGGCGAAGGAATCCTAGGTCCTTTGGAGAACAGCTTCAAACTTCCTTATGAATTCTAATTTAGTAGCTCACGCTGGAATCTCCCGTCTCTGGTCGGTGTCAAACAGCTCTTCCAAAAGAAAAAGAAATTGCCATCTCTAGACCTGGAAGAGGGCTACACCCTGGGATGAAGTTACATCCTTCCTGGCACAGAGCCCAAAGCCTTTTTGATCCCATGGATGGGGATGATGGATGCCCTGGCTGCTGTTACTAAACAAACCCCCCCACACACACACATTCACCTCTTCCTTTATTTATGCGGTTATTTACACAAATATTTGCCGAAAGTTCCTCTTCCAACATACAAAACCAGTTGCGCTTTCCAATAAACGAGGCGAAGAGTTAAGCTAACCTCTGTCTGCGCGTAGACCTCAGGGCTCTGGCTGTAAATCTTCGCTATCTGGTTTCCTGTAAAACGCTGAGAGAAGACAAGGCGGTGCTTAGGAACACAAAACTCTAAATGGAGTCAATAATCATTAACTCGGCGTAATGAGTTCAGCACGTTTGCACTTTGGATATTTAATTTGCTTGATGCATGGTGAAAAGTTGCTGTTCGGCGGCAATCGGCATTAGGCGGACTGTAATGCATTGGCTCATTATGAGGATTCTGCTCACCGGTCAAAAGACAAAAGACAAAAAAAAAACATGGCTACAAAAAAGAAGCATTCCGGGCCACGATTTCCATTTCCACCAGAGATGACGAATCAAGGGGATGGATTAGCCTTCTTACTTAGATGGGACCCCAGCACCCGGCAGCCGCCATCTCCAGGTCCCCAAAAGTTTACGGTCACCCACTCAACACGATTCAGTTAAGCAAGGAGACCGTTAGAAAAAGGAAGAGTTCTCTGGATGGCCTTTAGACAGACTCCTCTCAAACCTTCTGTAACAGCACTGGCTTAACGTACAGGGTTGTTGTAAGGATTACTGTGATTAATTCTGTAGATGATGCCAAGTATCATTATACTGTGATGCAAGGGACTCATTTATCAAATTCATATCCTGCTCTCCATCTGCTGCATGGGACTCGGGGCGGCTGACAACATATAAAACACACCCAACAAAAAAAGTACAAAAGATACAATAAATAAACTTTAAAAGATATAAAACTATTAACTATATCTATCCTGGTTAAAACCAATCCACTATCAAATGGCAGGATGCATGGATAATTTAACAGCTGCCTGCTGGATCACAAGCACCCAAAGGCCGCCCGAAAAAGAGCGGCCTTGCATGCTCAGTAGAACTTAGGGAAGTCGCACGCGGCACACACCTCTTTGGGCAGCTGGTCCACCGGACGGGAGCCACTACTGAGAAGGCCCTTGCTGACACAAGATGGACAGTTCGTAGACCAGGGACTTTCAATAAATTCCGAGACAAAGATCAGAGGAGGAGGATCGTGCTGGGAGAGGTGGTCCCCAAGATATGAGGGCCTGAGGCCATTTAGGGCTTTAAAGGTAAATACCAACACTTTGAATTGGCACCAGACACTAACTGGGAGCCAGTGCAGCTGCGGTAGGATAGGTGTTATATGCGCTGACCAGGACGCTCCTGTCAGCAATCTGGCCGCCGTGTTCTGGACCACTTGCAGTTTCCGAAGTATCTTCAAAGGTAGCCCTGTTTCACATGCATCTATAGCGCAGGGACACATGCACGAGTGATGTAGGGGATGGAAAGTTGGATTTGGACTTGGAAGAGCAGGATTCCATTCTCAGCCACAATACTTGCTGGATGACTGAGATATACTAGGGGTATGGAGAGACAGTGGGCGTGATCACACGCACAATTAGCCCTGCCATAGGCGCGAATGCCGGGCGAATTTAAATCAGACAGCAACATCTGGGAAGCGCACCACACCCATCAGCAACTCGTTCTACTCCACCGCAGAAGCGGAGTAAAAAGACACCGGGGAAAATCTGGTAGTAAACGGGTTGCGACAGGCCACGGACGGAGTTTCCCATGTCCGATCGCTCCGGTGCGCTCTCATGGCGTTGGGATGATCTGATCAGGCCATCCCGATTCCGTGCTGTTGTTCCCCCCCCCCTTCTCAGTATGCGCATCATCGCACACTCCATAGGGAGCCCTCAGTGTGGAGATGCGATTAATTGATTCCTCGTGTAAGCACATCGGAAACAAACAACAACAACAACAAAAAAACCCGACTCACCCACTGTTGTATCCGATCATGCAGGGGCGGCCCGTGCCCGCAGCTTACAAGGACTGTGTGATCACGCAACTGCGGGTCAAATTCCTCCGGAGGAAATAGCCTTGTCCCCCCCCCCCACTTTATCTTGCACGTGTGACTGCCCCCAGTGTGTGTTAGAACCGGTGTGATATAGTGGTCAGCAGGGCTTTTTTTGTAGAAAAAGCCCAGCAGGAACTCATTAGCATAATTGGCCACACCCTGACACCACAGCTCATTAGCATATTAGGCCACAGCCCCCTGTTGCCAGAAGTGTGGTCATCCAGCCACACCCACCTTTTGCTTCTTATTCTGTTTACCTTGTTTGTCGTCAAAACCCAGGGCTTTTTTTGTAGCAGGGACTCCTTTGCATGTTAGGCCACACACCCCTAATGTAGCCAATCCTAATGAGTTTCTGCTGCTGGGTGTGGCCTATTATGCTAATGAGTTCCTGCTGGGCGTGGCCAACTCAGGAGCCAGCCGGAACTCCGTTCCTGTGCGTTCCTGCCCAAAAATAGCCCTGGTGGTCAGAGTGACAGATCAAGAGATGTAAACCTGGGACCTTTTCTGAAGGCAGAGCAGATGTTCAAGCACTGAGCGACAGCCCCTCTCCATATGTGAAAATATCCCAGAGATGTCCTTTCCTCTGCTTTCTAGAGAGGAAGTAGCTGCACTCTCTACAGTGGCCAGAGACACCGGCCCCATGGACTGAACGGGTTCGAACATGGGATGCGCATACCTCTTTGATGAAGAACCTGCATTCTTTTTATTTTCCCTTTGCTTTAACTTAGCTGTTGGGGAGGAGAGCATAGGAGGAACTGAAGTCATCCTTTATGAGAACACGAACAAGGAAAGGGCTTTTGAAAAATCAGATTGATGAGATAATTTTTTTTAAATCCTACATATATGTGTGGCACATGACTGCTCCCCTCCTGCATTTCATCCTCACAACAACCCTGAGAAGTCAGTCTGCCCAATGACTCACCCCCAGCCTCCAGATGGGGACCTGGGGACCCCCCAGAATTACAGCCCATCTCCTGACTACAGAGGTCAGTTCCCCTGGAGAAAATGGATGCTTTGGAGGGTGGACTCTATGACATTGTACCCACTGAGGTCCCTGTCCTCTTCAGGCTCCCCCCCAAAATCCCCAGGAGTTTCCCAAGCTGGCAACCCTACCCACCCCTCCCCTGCCAGTGGCTGCAGGAGGACCTGGCAACTCTACCCTCTGAATTTTACGGCAGAAGAAGACTTTGAACTCAGAGCTCTACTCCAACCCACAACACTCCACTGGCCCCCTTAGCAGATGCTTGTACGGGAAGCCTCTTAACAGTCTGGTGTTGTGGTTAAGTGGGCGGACTCTAATCCGGGAGAACCGGGTTTGATTCTCCACTCCTCCTCTTGCAGCTGCTGGATGACCTTAGTCAAGCCATAGTTCTGTCAGAGCTGTTATCTCAAGGACAGTCCTGAAAAGAGCTCCCTCAGCCCCACCTACCTCGCAGGGTTTCTGTAGTGGGGAGGGGAAGGGAAAGGAGTTTGTAAGCCGCTCTGAGACTCCAAGTGAAGGGCAGGGTATAAATCCAATCTCTTCTTCTTCTTCTTCTTCTACTCATGAGCTACAGCAGGACAGGAACCTCACAAGCCTTCGTGTGGCTAACTGAAGTCTTTTCTCTCACCTCGTAGGCTCGTGATCCAGTGATGTCTGCAAGTTTCTGAGCACCTCCAACAGCTGCTTCTAGAGCGGAGCACTGGGCACTCGTGCTGGAATCCATCCAAACAGGGCTGTCATTGATGGAAAAGCAAGACTATGGAGGGGGGGGACAGAAAGAAGGTGTCAAAGCCATACAGATTTGTGTCAGTAAAAACTCTGGCTTAGGAACAATGGCACGCCTCTCTCCTCTGTGCATAAGCCTCTCCTCTGTGCGTGAGCCTCCTGTAGCTCGGCATCCGGGTTTCCATCCCCCTCGTTCTCTGGCTCAAGCAACAGGAGGGAGAAGAAAAGAGGCTGCAATGATATACCAGACTCCCAAAGGGAACCATGGATGCACACACATGCCGCAGTTTGCGTGTGTATATGGAGGAAGGAAGCACATCCCCCACCCCCAACAAGTCCTCAATTTAGAGTCACACCAGAACACTGGGTTTGCAGTGCCGTCCTAAGCACAGTCGAGCCTTTGTAAGACCATTGAAATCAATGGGCTTAAAGGGGTGTGGACTCAGTTTAGGATGGCACTGTTGGTCTGGGAAGACAGAGATCCTGCCCCAAGGGTAGGCTTTCCAACTCCAGGTTGGAAAATTCCTGGCGATTTGGGGGCAGGGCCTGGGGAAGGGAGGAAGCACCACAAGCTGTGACGCCCCAGAGTCGGCCCTCTAAAGTGGCCATTTCCTCCAAGGGAACTGACCTCTGCTGTCTGGAGATCAGTTGTCACTCTGGGAAAATGCCGGCCCTCCTCCCCAACCTCAAAGTTGGAAACCCTCCTCAAGGGCCTTTTTAGTGATGGCTTCCAAGATTTATTTAACGTTTATTTGAAAGTTTATATCCCGTCCCGACTCTCGGGGGTGGCTCAAAACACAATAAAAAAACAAAAAAACAAATATGATAAGACACCACCAAAGCCCACAAAAGTAGTAATAGAAAGCAACACAGCTATACTTAAGAACAGCCCCTGAGCATAAAGATGAAGCAACCAAATTTGATGTAAGCAGAACAGAAGGGTGGGAAACCAACTTCACAAGGTTACATATGAACTAACTAACCAACCCCATAACTTAACACCAGATAAACCAGCAAAATGACGCACAACCCAGCTATTTAGCCAAAACCGTATGAGGAACATGTCTAAAATCAGTCTCTACCTGATGCTACCAGTCAAGGGACGTGCTGTGTGTGTGTGTGTGTGTGTGTGTGTGTGTGTGTGTGTGTGTGTGTAGCATTCCATAGGAAGAAGAAGAGAGAGGAATTATACCCCGCCCTTCACTACCCAAAGGAGTCTCAGAGCAGCTTACAATCTCCTTTCCCTTCCCCTCCCCACAAGAGACAGTCACCCTGTGAGGTAGGTGGGGCTGAGAGAGCTCTGACAGAAACTGCTCTTTTTCAAGGACAGCTGTGCCAGAACTGTGGCTTGCCCAAGGTCATCCAGCAGCTGCAAGTGGAGAAGTGGAGGAATCAAACCCAGTTCTCCCAGATTAGAGTCCGCGCACTTAACCACGACACCAAACTGGCTCTCCCTCCCCAAGGAGGTCCCATTGTACCAAATCTGTTGACTTCCAGGCACCAGATCAAGAAGGGGTTTCCTTTCCAGAGCATTTATTTAATCCCCATGAATTCTGCAGGTTTTACCCTGATAAATTTTTAAAACGGGGGCCCGCTGACTCCATCTTATTGCTGCCCTATAGTTGTTCTTTATGAGACTGTTTTGACAGATGTTTAACCGCTGTGATGTTTTACAGGGTGTTTTTTTTTAATTGAAGGGCCAAGGAAATGTGAAACGTTACATGCGTTATCATTTATATTTGCCCTTAACCAATAAGACTATAAAGCATGCTTAGCGTTAGGCAGAGCACAAGCATCAGAGCTCAGTGTGGAAGAACGAGAGCAGAGACGAACTTCCTGCCCAAACTCCACAAAGGGGTTACCTTCAGTGCCTGATGCAAAGTGACCTCGGGTGGTAAATTCTGTAAGACCAAGCTCGCTCCGTCGTTCCAATAGACACTCCCGTGTTGCTGTACATTAAAAGAGAAAAGAGTTACGTATCAAACAGAGCCGGGCTACACATCCAAGTTCACATCTGGATCCCAAACAGAATCAATTAAATTTAAATAAACACAGCCCAAACCTCTGTACAGGTGTCTCTCTGAAAGCCACTGAAGTAAGTGTGAGATGAAAGCTATCGCTTTCCAAGGACCGACCCCCTTTAAGGTGTTTCTTTCCTACTCCCAGGGCAGGATGAGAGGGTGCGTGACCCAGCAGCCTTGCAGAGGCTGAGCCAATAGGGGTCTGGTCTGGGCCAGCTTGGGAGGCCCCACTGGGAATCCTGCGTAAGCCACTTTGGTTTCCGGGATGAAAGAAAGGTGGGATGTAAAGGTAAGAGACAACTATAAATACATTTCCTACTACTGTAACAAACCAGGACCAAAGTCCTCTTTAAAAAGGAAGCAAATACACCATGTACTCTCAGCCCCTCCAATCATCACTTGCTCTCACTGACTGACAAACTAACAGTTTATAGGTGCTTCATTTACAACTGCACCCTCGTAGCACTTCACTAAATCTGTACAAACTTGGGAATGCAGAAACAGTGTTATTCTCCTTCTGGTTTTGAAATGCCCGCCACTGAACAATTAAAGATAAAGGTAAAGGTTTCCCTCGCTCAAAAGCCAGTAGAATCTGACTCTAGGCTGCAGTGCTCATCTCCATTTCTAAGCCAAAGAGCCAGCGCTGTCCGAAGACTTCTCCATGGTCATGTGGCCGGCATGACTAAATGCCAAGCTGCACGGAATGCTTGTTACCTTCCCACCGAAGCGGTACCTATTTATCTACTTGCAATTTCTTGCCTTCGAACTGCTAGGTTGGCAGGAGGTGGGACCAGCGATGGGAGCTCACTCCGTCATGCTGTTATGCGGCACTAGGGTCTCGAACTGCTGACCTACCGACCTTCCAGCCGGCAGTTCAGCGTTTTAACCACTGACCGACTGCAGCCCCTTACTGAACAATTCGGGGATCCTAAAAAGCTGCATGAGGCTGAGTAAATGCAATTTTGTAGAATACAGTATCGGGTACAGAGAATTTGGATTAGTGAGGATCTAATGTTTTATTTGTTAATGTTTTATTTGGGAGGGAAGGCACACACTCCTAGCCCACGCGCTTGGCAAAGATAAGCTTGAAAGTGCATGGGAAGTATCTGAAATCACAGAAGCCAGAAGAATGCAAGAGTAAGGACCACACTAAATGTTAACGGCTTCCATAGGTCCAAGCCACGGATGCTGATGTCATTCTAGAGCTGAAGTCAACCATTTAAAAATGCCACGAGAGCCCAATCAGGATTAGAACTCAAGGGCATCCAATGAAGCTGATGGGTAGTAGGTTCAGGACGGACAAAAGGAAATACTACTTTACACAGAGAGTGATTAAAATGGGGGATCAGCTGCCAGAGGATGTAGTGATGGCCACAGGAATAAATAGCTTTGAAAGGAGATTAGATTGATTCATAGAGGATGAAAGGGGATTAGATTGATTCATAGAGGATAAGTCTATCAATGGCCACTAGCCGTGGTGGCTGAGGGGAACCTCTACCTTCAGAGGTACTAAGACTCTGAATCCCAGAGCCAGGAGTCAACATCAGAGGAATGCCTCGGCCTCTCTGCCCTGTTGTTGGCCCTCCAGAGGAACTGGTTTGCCACTGTGTGAGACAGGAGGCTGGCCTAGATGAACTATCAGTCTGATCCAGCCAAGGCTCTTCTTATGTTCTTACTAGGCTATGGTGTGACACAACCAGGCAATCTTGCCCCCCTCCCCGCATACACACACACAGACACATGCCTTCTCAAGTGCTGAAACAGTCAGACCTATGGACACTGTAATGTCTAATCTGGCCCTAAGATTTCCAGGCATAAGAGCGGGACTTCAGTGCCCTACATAGGTCCCCATGATAGCTAAACCAGAATTACATTAAATAGTAACAACTGCAGCCATGCTTGGGGAGGCCCTGGCTCAGTGGAAGAGCCCCTGCTTGGCATGCAGAAGGTCCTGGGTTCAGTCCCCGCTGGTGGATCTCCTGATGGCCATGGTGTGACGCAGAGTGTTGAACTGGATGGGCCATTCGCCTGATCCAACAGGGCTTCTCTTATGTTCTTATATGGAGCAGAGGCCCATAAGTGGCTATTAGCCGCAAGGTATAAATGGAACACTCTGTCTGGGGCAGTGATGCTCTGTATTCTTGGTGCTTGGGGGGCAACAGTGGGAGGGCTTCTGGAGCTCTGGCCCTGCTGGTGGACCTCCTGATGGCTCCTGGGTTTTGGCCACTGTGTGACACAGAGTGTTGGACTGGATGGGCCACTGGCCTGATCCAACATGGCTTCTCTTATGTTCTTATGTCAATCTCCAGCATCTCCAGTTAAAGTTATCAAGTTGCTGGTGGTGTGAAAGGCCTCTGCCCACGATCAGACAAAGGTAGACAAGACTGACCTTGATATACCAATGTTCTGATGCATTCTAAGTCAGCTTTGATTGTGTTTATTAAAGTGTATGTGCACAATTTGCATAACTGCAGCATTTTAATTATTTCATTAAAGAGTCCATAAAACCCAAGGACGCAATTCCCACTCCTCTTTTAAGCTGACCTGTCCGGCTCCAGACAAAGCTTTGACTCTAGAGAAGTTAAATCCAGAAGATTTCATCTTTTCCAAGACCATGTCCAGGGCCTAAAAGAAGAAAGGTGATAAAGATTGACTGCAGTGTTCGGGGGGGGGGGGTGAGCTCTCGCAGATCTTTGAATTACAGAGAGTAACAAAGGATAACAAAAAAACTCGTTAATGACTAGGAAAGTTCCAATACCATCAGTCACGGAATGCTTCTTCATTGGTGATGGAAAGCGCCATTAAGTCGCTGCCGACTTATGGCGACCCGTGGGATTTCCAAGGCAGGAGACAAGCAGAGCTGGTTTGCCATCGCCTGCCTCTGCATAGCAACCCTGGACTCCCTTGGTGGTCTCCCACCCACGTACAAACCAGGGCCGACCCTGCTTAGCTTCTGAGACCTGATGAGACCAGGCTAGCCTGGGCCATCCAAATGAGGGCACTTCTTTACTAGGATCGGCCAAACGACTACACAACAGCACACAAGCTTTGGAGTTCTGCAGAATCCTTCAACAGGCTGGATGTTCGGAAACAAAAGGAGGGGTGGGGTGGAACCAATGTTCCCTCTAAGCTGTGGAGTCTTGTGAGCAAAAATTCTACTTGGTGAGCTGCTGGCATTAAAGCAGTGAGCGAGATAAGGAGTGCCCCAGGAAAGGGGGGGGAGGGAGGGGAGCCTTGGGCTGGAAGGCCACACAGCGATTTATGTTCACCACCGCCCTTGCCCCCGCCCCAGGCAGCAGCAGAAGCCCGTTTCTCCTTGAAACTCCCCGGTAGGATTGCCAACTCCAGTTGGGAAATTCCTGGAGATCTGGGGATGATGATGAGAGGAGGAAGAGGAAGATGAGGAAGAAGTGGAAGAAGAAGTGGAAGAAGAAGTGGAAGAGGAAGAGATTGGATTTATACCCCGCCCTTCACTACCCAAAGGTGTCTCAGAGCGGCTTACAAACTCCTTTCCCTTCCCACAACAGGCACCCTGTGAGGTGGGTAGGGCTGAGAGAGCTCTGACAGAAACTGCTCTTTTTCAAGAACAGCTCTTATCAGAACTACGGCTTGCCCAAGGTCATCCAGCCAGGTGCAAGTGGAGGAGTGGGGAATCAAACCCGGTTCTCCCAGATTAGAGTCCGCGCACTTAACTACTACACCAAGCTGAAGAAGTAGAAGGAGGAGGAGGAGGAGACTGGATTTGTACCCCACCCTTCACTACTCGAAGGAGTCTCAGAGCGGCTTACAATCTCCTTTCCCTTCCCCTCCCCACAACAGGCACCCTGTGAGGTAGGTGGGGCTGAGAGAGCTCTCCCAAGAACTGCCCTTGACAGAACAGCTCTGAGAGAACTGTGGTTGACCCAAGGTCAATACCAGCAGCTGCAAGTGGAGGAGTGGGGAATCAAGCCTGGTTCTCCCAGATTAGAGTCCACTGCTCCTAACTACTACACCAAACTGGCTCTGGGATGGAGTCTGGGGAAGGTAGGGACCTCAGCAGAACACAATGCCCCCCCCCCCTAAAGCACTCTGTAGTCTGGAGCTGTAATCCCGGGAGATCTCCGGGTCCTGCCAGGAGGTTGGCAACCTCACTCACCACCATCCATAGCTGTGTGGCTTTCCCCACATTCCTACCCCAAGGTTCCCATTCTCCACACAGACAGGACCCTCGAATCCTGGGGTGGGGGTAGTTTCAGAGGAAAAGAAACTCGTAGGGTTATGCCTGACTGCCCGACTACCCTTTCCCTGCTTCAAAACCACCCCTCTCCCTATGGTGCTTTGCCAGGGAGCGACAGCTGCTAGGCTAACATGACATGTGGCTAACCTGAGATATTTAGTTTGGCCCCTTTATCTTCCCTTGTTTGGTCTTCAAAGGGCACCGATATACAAGAGAGACATTGTCAAGGTTCCTGGGAGGGAGGTGGGGGGGGGAGAGTGGCGCACCTGTTTTTGCATTGGCTGGCTCTTTTTCAAAGAAATGAAGTTCCCCAAGACAATGCCCTTATTCACCATAGCTCCGATTCAGCGGACTGCTGTGGTCCAATACCCCCCACCCACCCCCGTGTAGCAAGCGTTTCCCCTCACCCCTTTCCAGAGTGGAGCCAGCACCAAACGCTCATCCGCATGGGATACGATAGGGTTTACTCATGCAAGAACTCCCTTTGTGCTTCGGCCCGCCTGTGGAACTCTGCATCGGAGTGGATAGCAGCTCCGGCTACCGAGCAGTGGTGCGCGATATAAAGACTCGCCGTTACCTGGAACCCCAGGGCAATGTGCACAGAACAATCCCATCCCGACACGAGGACACTTGAAACTAAGCACATACTGGGACAGCGGACTATACAGTTCCGATGTGCAGATCTGCGCAGCACATGGCTAAATGTTTGAACTTCTGTCGCCTTAAGCTGTGCATCGGCACACGGCCAGACGCTCAACCGACCCATGGATTTACATCTCCGTGGAGTCAAACGGTGACTTCATACATGTATATGTGATTCTAAGCAAGACATCTGTTACATTGTTAGCCAATCTTTCCTCTAAGGTAGGGGTCCCCAGTCTTTTGGAGCCAGCAGGCACCTCTGGGATTCTGGCGCGGTGTGGCGGCTGCAGCCACTGAATGGCAGCCACAGGAGGCAAAACCAGCCACACAATGGCTGCTGCAGCTTGCCTTCAGTCACGCAGTGAAGGTCCTTGAGCTGCAGTGGCGGCGGCTGCTGAACCAACATTTTAAAAAATCAGCACAGGCAATCAAATGCACGACGGCCAATCAGAAGCCTTGCTGGGCAAAAGCCCCGCCTGCCCCTGACCTCTCTCTAAACACACTCGGTGGGCTCCTGGAAAAGTGTCAGCAGGTGCCATAAGAACATAAGAACACAAGAGAGAAGCCAGTGTTGGATCAGGCCAATGGCCCATCCAGTCCAACACTCTGTGTCACACAGTGCCCAAAAGATACCAGGTGCCATCAGGAGGTCCAGCAGTGGGGGGGACACTAGAAGCCCTCCCACTGTTGCCCCCCCAAGCACCAACAATACAGTGCATCACTTGCCCCAGCCTGTGAGTTCCTCTGTATACCTTGTAGATAAGAGCCACCAATGGACCTCTGCTCCATATGCTTATCCAAGTCCCTCTTGAAGCCGTCCACCACCTCCTGTGGCAGTGAATTCCACGTGTTAATCACTCTTTGGGTGGAGAAGTGGCCATGGTTCCCACAGGGACCACGTGGGGAACTCCTGTTCTAAAGGCAATCAGGGTCACCGGGGGGGGGGGGTATTTGTGAATTTCTTTCATTGTGCAGGAGGCTGGACTAGATGACCATGGAGGTCCCTTCCAACTCTATGATTCTATGACTCTACATGGTCCTCTCCACCTACATTTTATTACAGTAGCAGCCCTGCGCGGTAAGTTAGGCTGAAAGAGAGGAGCTGGTCTTAGGTCACTCACAGAGCTTCGTGGATTCGTCGGGATCCAAAGTCAGGCCTTCCCAATTGTAATCTGACACACTGACCACTACACCGCTCACAATGATACGTTACAGTCTGTAAAAGTGTTCCTTGTTTGCAGTTCCACTTGCCTGTACTTCTGATGAATTCGTGTTTGTTTGAACAGCAAGACCTCACCGCAAGCGGAGAAATCCTGAAATTCTTGCACAGCTACCTGACCTATGGCTGTGTAGTAATAATAATAGTTATTATATGGCAGTGTGTGTAGTATAGCCAGGAGATCTTAAGATTATCTGTCAGCCAGCTCTTTTCGCATATGCACCCCTAGGGAGCCAGTTTGGTGTAGTGGTTAGCAGTGTGGACTCTAATCTGGGAGAACCGGGTTTGATACCCCAAGCGTCCACATGCAGCTGTTGGGTGACCTTGGGCAAGCCAAAGTTCTCTCGGAGCTGTTCTCTCAAGAGCAGCTCTCAAAGAGCTCTCTCAGCCCCACCTACCTTACAGGGTGTCTGTTGTGGGGAGAGGAAGGGAAGGAAGCCACTTTGAGACACTGAGTGAAGGGTGGGGTATAAATTCAATCTCTTCTTCTTCTTCTTTTAGGTGGCAAGCTAGACTTGTTTTTACGGCAAGAGACGTTTCAGAGGGGGTTCACCACTGCTTGGCTCTGTGTCACGCCCCTGGTATTTCTTGCAGGTCACCCAGGATTCAACCCTGCTTAGCTTCCAAGATCTGACTACATCAGGCCAGCCCACGCTATCCAGGTCAGGGTGGCTGTGTAGTGAAATAAAAGCACACCAGATGCCATTAATTTCTCAGTAGAGTAAAACCTCCCTTTCAACTTTCCAGAGCACAGGTCTAATGAAGCAAAGAAGCAGCACAGGCAGATGTCCTTTCGGGGGGGGAACGCGGGGGAATGCAGTTCCCCCGGGTGAGGTGCAGGGGGGCGGGGCACATGACAAAGCCCCACTCCCTGCTTCCGGCCGCCCCGCTTCCAGCCCTCATTCAGCCAGGAGGAGGCAGGAGAAGAGGGAGGGTAAGTTGCTTCCTCCCCGCCTCTCCCCACCCCTGCCTGCCTGGGGCCAGGGAGGGCCTTGGCGGGGCTTCCTCGCACTCCCGCTGGCCTTGCAGGTCCACCGCCAAGCCCCTGATGTCAGGGGGTGTGGCATATGCTAATGAGTTCCCCTAGCTCTTTTTCTATGAAATGACCCCTGAGCACAGGGGATAGTTTCCACTCTCAGTTGGACGGACTCCTAAATAACCATGCTTAGGTCTGGGGTGTAAGAGTTAAAACAGCTACTGCAGAAGCTCTGGCTCTAAATGAATACAGAAGATGCTGAACCAAATTGCCTGCCCTTCATCACAGAGCAAAGAGATAGGAAAACACTGCTGATCATTAAAACATGGGGAAAGCATTGCAGCTTCAGCATGGGCGGAGGGAGGAGAGAACGCAATTGTGCCAAAATTCAGTTTAATCCAGAGCAATTCTGACATCGTTTTTTAAATTAACGCATCTATTATCGCAAACAATGGCACGGAATGTGACAACTTTGGAAAATTAAACGGCACGATGCGGGAAACTGCAGTGTCAAAAGAAATCTTAACAACACCCAAACAGAGGCAGGAAAACAAGCAAATGATTAATTGTCTGGCAAACGTAACTGTGTCTCGTGGAGCACAAATTTTAATAATGCTGAGCTACGGAGTCATCTAATGGCACAGAGAGAGAACCAAACAGTTGATATTTAAAACTGTTTAATCTTTAGTACTGCAAGCACTTTATTGCTAACTGTTAATTTATGTCATGAATGAGTATGTGTTTTACGTAGTTTTAAAATTTTTATGGTTATGCCAATTAGGTACATTGTACCGCTTTGTTAGCCACCCTGAGCCTGTTCATAGGATGGGCAGGGTATAAATATAATAAATAAATACATAATAAATAAATAAATAAATAAATAAATGGCAATTTCTAATTGAGGAGGGAGTTGCTATCCTCTCTTCCTCCAGCGTTCATGCTTGAGAATTGTTCCCTTCTTCTCTTACCTCCTGCTTCAAGAGGGAATTGGATAAACCTACGGAGCAGAGGTCCATCAGTAGCTATTAGCCACAAGGTATAGATAGGGACTCTCGGTTTGGGGCAAGGGATGCTCTGTATTCTTGGTGCTTGGGGGGGGCAACAGTGGGAGGGCTTCTAGTGTCCTGGCCCCACTGCTGGACCTCCTGATGGCACCTGGCATTTTTGGCCACTGTGTGACAGAGTGTTGGACTGGATGGGCCATTGGCCTGATCCAACATTGGCTTCTCTTATTAAAATCATAGTATCCCGGAGTTGGAAGGGGGCCTACAGGCCATCTAGTCCAACCCCCTGCTCAAAACAGGGTCAGGCTAGAGCATCCCTGACAAGGGTTTGTCCGGCCATTGCTTCAAGACTGCCAGGGAGGGGGAGCTCACCACCTCCCTAGGCAGCCTATTCCACTGCTGAACTACTCTTACTGTAAAAAAAAATCCCCCCAAATCCAGCTGGTACCTTCCCGCCCTTAATTTAAACCCATTTTTGCGAGTCCTATCCTCTGCTGCCAACAGGAACAGCTCCCTGCCCTCCTCTAAGGGACAGCCCTTCAAGAGAGCAATCACGTTCCCCCTCAGCCTCCTCTTCTCCAGACTGAACATTCATTCCCGAGTCCCTCAGCCTTATAGGGCTTGGTCTCCAGGCCCCCGATCTTCCTCATCGCTCTCCTCTGCACCCGCTCCATTCTGTCCACATCCTTTCTGAAGCGAGGCCTCCAGAACTGGGGAACAATACTCCAGGTGCGGCCTGACCAATGCAGTGTACAGCGGGACTACCACATCTTGCGGTTTTGGATGTTTTGCCTCTGTTGATACACCCTAAGATCACATTAGCCTTTTTTGTTGCTGCATCACACTGGCTGCTCACATTTACCTTACGGTCCACCCGTACCCCAAGATCTTGTTCACACACACTGCTACCCAGAAGTGCATCCCCCATCCAGGTGTGCGTGTTCCTCATTTTTGTTACCCAGATGTAGAACTTGGCATCTTGTTCACATCTGCCCACTTTTCTTATGTTCACCTTGATTGACAACGTAGGAATTTGAAACTGTGTATCCACGCCGAAAATAAATGTTCTAAACCATTGCCTCCTACATTTCCCCAAAGCAGGGAACAGAATCAGGCATGGATGGCACCATACACAGAACAGCTTCTTCTTTTTCTGATGGCACAAGTCATAGAAGAGAAGAAGAAGAAGAGATTGGATTTATACCCCGCCCTTCACTTGGAGTCTCAGAGCAGCTTACAAACTCCTTCCCCTTCCCCTCCCCACAACAGACACCCTGTGAGGTGGGTGGGGCTGAGAGAGCTCTTGACAGAAACTGCCCTTTTTCAAGGACAGCTGTACCAGAGCTTGTGACTGACCCAAGGTCACATCAGCAGGTGCAAGTGGAGGAGTGGGGGATCAAACCCGGTTCTCCCAGATTAGAGTCCGCGCACTTAACCACTACACCCAACTGGCTCTCATTTCTTGCGAGTCCTATCCTCATAGAACCAAGCAGGCCTCTGTTACTCCAGCAAATGGGCAACATGGTTCTCAGTGTGGTGCCCGTGAAAGCCATGTAGCCCACAATGGTGCCCACCCCAGTGCCCACCAAGTGTTTTTAGAAAGTGGGCGGGGCCGGGTGGGGGATTTGCCTAGCAACGCTTCTGACTGTCCACGGGAGATTTGGTTGACGGTGGAGATCTTGAAAAATATCGTTTTGGTAGCAGCTGCCCCCACAGCACATGGATCTTCACTGGGTGACTGAAGTTAAGCCGCGGCAGCCATGGCACGGTTGGCTCTGCTTCTCCTACTAGCCATTTTGTGGCTGCACCCATCATGTTGTGTCAGGATTCCAAAGGTGCCCAGAGGCTTAAAGAAGTTGGGGACTCTTGGCATATGCGATAAAGGCACGGGGCGGCATCAAGTATAGAGAAGTAAGTGGGGAGAAGGGGAACGGTTAGAAGCAACTGGGGAAGCCGCCTGTCTTTCTTTCCCTGCACTGCCCACAGGACTCAAAGTGTTATGTACTCACCTTGATCCACATCAATACGGGAGAAGTTACCGTCAGTCTGTCTTTGTGGATGTGGACACCGCCTTGCGTGCTGCAGGAAACACAACATTCAATCAAAATGAATAACCCATTCTTGTATTTAGCACCTCCCCTAGCAAAGTCTCCTCTTGCAGACAGGGGAGGCCAAAGAATACACTCAGGATCTCTTCTGCATAACAACAGCAGCCAACCTTGACAACTCTTAACTAGTGGAAGAATACGAAACCCTCCAGAAGGGATGCATATAAAAGAAACTTTAAGCACTTTTCGCTCACTCTTCGATGAAGTGTTGGGGAAAACATTAAGAAGAAAAAGAAGAGATTGGATTTATCCCCCACCCTTCACTGCCCAAAGGAATCTCAGAGCGGCTTACAAACTCCATTCCCTTTCCCTTCCCCTCCTCACAACAGACACCCTGTGAGGTAGGTGGGGCTGAGAGAGCTCATTCGAGGACTACTATTGAGAGAACAGCTGTGCCAGAACTATAGCTTGCCCAAGGTCATCCAACAGGTGCAAGTGGAGGAGTGGGGAATCAAACCCAGTTCTCCAAGATTAGAGTCTGCGCACTTAACCACTACACCAAACTGGCTCTAAGCCTGGAGCCCCCAAGTCCCCTTTCCCAAGTTCAAATTTGGTGGGTAGGGCTGGCTGGGCACTCTCCTTGCCAGGGAGAGAGAGACACACATAAACCAATGCTTCTTTCTGAATTCAGTTTATTAGATCTCAAGTAGAACATTGCAAAGACACACTCAAAACATATAAAGAAATATACAGTCTATGCTCAAATGTATAAGATTAAGGAATATATTCCAGCTACACACCAAGGCCCAGTGTCAAGCCATGGCGCTGATGAGCAGCCCTAACCATTAGTAAGCCAGAGGTATATATCTTTCCTGGACCTATAGCTGCTAACGTACCTACTGATGTATAGCTGTGGCAAAAGTCACGCAGGACAAACTGGAACTGACTAGAACTGACCCAAATTCCTCTTTCTTTCTGTCTCTGGGTTCAGGAAGCTCCCAGAAGGTAAAGGAAGCTCGGTTCTATCTAATTCAAATATGACAGTAGCACCACCAACTCCTGGAATGTATAAACATCCTCTAAGACAAGAATCATGTACAGGGTTATTGGTACCAGAAGGCCACAGTACCAGCAGAGCCCTGTGGCCTCCTGGGAAACAGAACCAAATATTCAACTACAGACACTGATTTGCTATACAAATTAAATTAACTGGTTCAGGAGGGGACTGAGGCTCAATCCAGGCCTTACTTCCGTGACACAGAGCAATGCTAATGCGGATCCCTACTGACAGGGGGCTATTTAGAGTCAAAACCTGTTGGTAGTGACTCGGGAGTTCATGCCAGTGGCTTTGATATAGTGATGGCACTTCTGCATATAATTTATTTTCAGACTAGCAGCCTGCAATATATTTTGTATTTAAGAGGCCAAACAGGACGCCTGAAATACAGCTAAACCCCGCTGTACATGAAAGGCACTTGTACTACAGGGAAAGGTAAGACACAAAACCAGACGGGCAGGCAGAAGGCTAGAGAGGACCGCAGCCAAAGTCAACTCAGCTGGGAAGGAGGCACTCAGAAGCCTGGAAAGAACTCGACACCCTGAGCTTCAGCCCTCTTTCCATCAGCCCCACCTGTTCATCCCCCAAACTTCTGGAGCACAAGGCAGGAGAGCGCCATTAAAATCTGGGAAATGGTTACTTATACCATTTGGTGGTGGGAAGTGCCGTCAAGTCCCAGTCAACTTGGCCCCACTGCTGGACCTCCCGATGGCACCTGGTATTTCTGGCCACTGTGTGATACAGAGTGTTGGACTGGATGGGCCATTGGCCTGACCCAACATTGGCTTCTCTTATGTTCTTACTTTTAACGTATGGCGACCCCACAGGGCTCTCAAGGCAAGAGGTGTTCAGAGGTGGTTTGCCATTGGCTCCCTCTCCATAGGAACCCTGGACCTCCATGGTGGTCTCCCATCCAAGTACTAGCCGGGGCTGAACCTGATTATTATTATTATTATTATTATTATTATTATTATTATTATTATTATAACATTCAGTTTCTATACCGCTCAGACCCGAAGGTCTCAGAGCAGTTTACAGATATGTTGCAAGTGCAAGTTAATTCCCTAGACTATGGCCACATGTTACGGGGGGTGGGGCTGCCTACAGGCACCCAGGCAGTGGGTCAGCTGTTCCCCGGCTCTCTTCCTCCGGTGGTCCACTGGGTTGGCGTCCCATTCTTTTTGCTGTCTAAGGCCAGTCTTCTCAGCTCCGCGATCTTCTGGCGCGTGGCCTGTAGCAGCCCCGGCCCGGCTATGTCCACATCCGGCTCTGCCGCGCCTGTGCTGTTTACCTCACCACGGGCTCTTCTGCGACTCCACCTCCACCTTTGCCGTCGCTGAGTGCCGAACGCTTCTGCTTTTCCTTCTGGCTGCCAGGGATCGCCGCGCCACGCCGTTACTCCGCCGCCACTGCCGCCATCACCATTGCCGTCACCGATGTTCCCACCACATCCCCACTTGGAGGAGGGTGCCCCCTACCCTTCTAAGGGCAGGTACCCATTTATCTACTTGCTTTATTGTTCTTACTTGCTTTTGAACCGCTGGGTGGGCGGGAGCTAGGACTAGGGCCGGGAGCTCACCCCGGCCGCAGTGGGTCTCGAACCGCCATAGGGCAGTTCGCTATGATGCTAATGCATGCGTTTTACCGCTTGCGCCACCGCTCCCACTTAGCTTAGCTTCTGAGATCCGAGGAGATCAGGCTAGCCTGGGCCATCCAGGTCAGGGCTATACCATTCTTTAGGTTAGTTTATGACGACTGCTGCTACCCGAGCCAGAAGATACTGGGCAAGGCCCAGCAACTTTAACAAGGATCACAGTGATTCCACTGAAGACAGCAGAGGAGGGGAGAGAGTCATTAATCACGTGAATGGAGAAAACAGTGGAAAAGCCCAGAAACTTGCCCAGAAGTGAACATCAGTGCAGGATAATACCTCACACTCATTAGCAAGCTTCCCATGAAAATACTTAATTGTGGAATGTACGTGCATCCCTGGTATCTAATATTCCAATCACTAGCACCCCATACACAGAAAAGTGATGGCCTATTCCAGGGGTGACCAAAATCGCTTAGCGCAAGAGCCACATAGTAAGTGGGGAGGGAGGGGGGGAGGGGGGGAAGGAAGGAAGGAAGGAAGGGGGGAGGTGGAAAGAAACCAAATAGATGGGGGAGGGAGGAAGGAACAGGAAAGAGAGAGAGAGGTGGAAAGAAAGCAACTTTAACTGAAAATGCGTATTCCAAGCCCCTGCCCCACCGGCTTGGCAAAGGGATTTAAAGAAACAAATGCCTTCTCCAAGCCAGCCGAGGGGGTGGGCTTTGAGAACACACTTAAAGTTGCTTTCTTTCTCTGTTCCCCCACCCACTCACACCTCAAGCCTACCTAGGGAGGGGAACACTGGCTGGGGAAGGGAAGACTGATCAGGAAGGCATGCCTCCCCTTCACTTCCCCAGCACCACTGCCGGGAGCTGCACAATATTCATTTATTTATTCATTTATTATTTTCAATTTGTATCCCGCCTTGCCAGGGAACTGGCTCAAGGCGGTGAACAAGCATTAAAAGCAGCAAAACAGTAAATACAATAACATACAATAAAATATAAATAACAATGACCTAACATCATAGATTTCTAACAAGGACAATACAAATGATGGCGGCATATGTGTGAAAGAGCCACAATTTGGCCACCCCTGGCCTATTCCAATTTCCTTCTACATAGACGCCAGAAGGAGCAGG
>NW_015173681.1:432562-441195 GCF_001447785.1 Gekko japonicus | reverse complement strand
ATACAGCATGGAAGAAATTTAAGTATTTGAAAGATACAAGGGCAAGACAGCTTAGTGGGACCAAACAATAGCTCAGGTGAAGCAACGTACCCAAATTCTGGAAGTTCTTTGTCAAAGTTAACATGGTTCTCATGGATGACACGCAGTTGTTCATCTATCGCAATGACTTTCAGCTGGAGAGAGAAGAGAAGAGGTCATTAATTCTCAGAGGCATATCTCCATTTGGAAGAGCTGATTATTTTACAGGATTCTTCTCCGAAAACAGAGCGAGGAACTGGTTCGTTCTTCACTTCATACGACACCCTGAAAGTGATTGCAACTGATTAGCGCTCCGCTTCCTGGGTGCAAATTAGAACCTCCCTAAGAAGATACTGCACCTCCCCTGATTAGTTCAGAAACAAAAGTTGTGGTTTCCCATCCGGGTCCTGCTCTTCCTCCTCCATTATTGGAGCCTCTCTCTCATTCTCTTTTTTACTAGTTGATTTCGTGCAAATTCACCCATCATATACATTATTTCTGCTGCTAATTTTGAGAGTGGGGAGGAAGGGAGGACATGGCACAGCTCCAGCTATGCCAAAAAGAGGGGGGGTGGAAAACCAGGGTGGGAACCCAGCCCAAAAATTGAATTAGGTAGAATTAGGCTGAGCAAACACAATATAAAAATGAATTAAGCAAAATAAATACATTTATTATAGAGCAGACGTAAAATACAAATTTAAAAACAAGGGCCATGAATTTAGCCTCTAGACTAGGGGTGTCAAACATGCAGCCCCAGGGAGCTTCCATCAGCCCCGCAGTGGAACTGGCCATCTCCTGCTTCCAGTTCTGCTGCTGCTGCTGCTGCATCATAGCTTGCTTCACCAGACTCTTAATCACTCAGCCATTTCATGTTTTCACCTGGGTCCTAGACTCAGAACTCTGAGCATGAGATTTCTGTGGTGAATGTCAATAAATCAAAAGTAGGTTTGCAGCTTACAGAGCTAATGTTTTAAGCAGGGGTCATTCCGTAGAAAAAGAGGTGCAGGAGCTCATTAGCATAACTCATTTGAATATGCCACACCCCCTGACATCACCAAAAGTGTGTCAGAAGGCAACACCCACTGCTCAGGCTCCACTGGATTGTTTTGGATTGCTAGCTATTGGGGGACGGATGGACATACAGATCTGTCCTCGCAGAGAAGGGAGAGCTTGTACCTGAATAAAACGTGGTCTTAAAGGTGCCACTGGACTGTTTTGGACTGGAGGGGGGAGGCTTTGCAACTTACCTGGCTGCTTCTTGCTCTGACTGAGGGCTCCCGGGAGCAGGGGGTTGGGCTTGTTCCATGTGCCCGCCCCCTGGGCTCTTTACTGCCAGGGCTCTGCTCCTGTGCGCTCCTGCAGGAAATGACCCCTGGTTTTAAGCATGTTTTTATTTTAAGTTTTAAAAAAATCTTTATGTTTGTGTCCTTTATAAAGTTCATATCGCCGCTACCTGGCATTACATTTTATGACACACATGGCCCGGCCCAACAAGGTCTCATTTATGTCAGATCCGGCTCTCATAACAAATGAGTTTGACACCCCTGCTCTAGACTGAAAACCTCTGGACTGAGTAGTCCTCAATATACAATATACAGTACAAATGAGTATCTCAGAGTTGATGTACATTGAGGACTACTTGGTTGGGTGGCTCAACTAAGGGTGACAATTCTGGGTTAAGAAATACCTGGAGAATTTGGGGGCGGAGCCTCTGGAGGGCAGGGTTTCAGTAGGGAGGGACCTCAGCAGGGTGCAAGGCCATGGAAGTAGGGATGCCAAGTGAATTTTACTCACCGGCGGGGGAGCCTCGCCGTGCTCCGGGAGCTGTCCCTTGTCATGTGCGCGTGCAAAGCACGCGCCACCAGCACGTCACCAGAAGTGACGCGCGACGTCGATCACGTTGAGGCCGTGGCCCCGATCGTTGGAGGGGAAAGCATAGATCAGGGCCACGCCCCCAACGTGATCGATGTGGTTGCGTCACCTCCGCTGCGATTCGAGGGCGGAGTTCCCCCCGGGGCCCGATTCCGCAGCGGCGGAAATCGGGCCTCCAAAGCGGGGATTTACCCGCCCCCACTTGGCAGCCCTACAGGGAAGTTCACACTCCAACTCAGCCATTTTCTCCAGGAGAACTGGTCTCTGCTGCCTGGAGATCAGTTGTAGTAGCGGAAGATCTCCAAATGCCACTTGGAGGCTGGCAAACCTCAAAGGCTAAATTCAAGGCCCGTATTTTTAAATCCGTATTTTAAGACAACTGTGGCTACTTCACAGCCCTATGGAAACTAAAGTTCAAGATGACAACAACATTGTAGAGTTCTCAAGCTTTGGCCAGCTGAACCTCCAATTAAAAAAAAAAAAAAGCCAGAGACTCTCTAAAAGTAGTCCAGATAAAGCTTCCCCCCCACCCCCCATTTGGAGGTGGTCATTTTGTTCTCAAACACAGGAACAGATCAAGAAAAAGGGAAATTCCCAACATGCTTTCATGTCTTCATCCTCCTCCTCACTTCTTCTACTAGCAAACTTGATGATGAAATGCTTATTTGCAAGAAAGCAAAAAAGGGCACCTCAGATATACAAGGTAGGGGTCCCCGCATATTCAGGGGGTTTCCCAGCTGTACAGACAAAAAAAAAATTAAAGAGGGGGGAAAACCACAAAACGAAGTTTGACGAAAGCTAAGCATAATCACTTCTTGTCACAGCAACACAAAATGCTGAGGGCAGTAGCCCCTAGTTGAGGGCAAGTGACATCTGAAAGAAAAAACAGGATGATGGCGGATCCATGAAATGTTACAAAAAATGCTAGAATGTACCATACCATTTATACCTGAACTGTTCTATTGAATATAATACCAGAAAATTGTAAAAAACAAGACATCTTATTATACATGTAGTGACCACTGCAAGAATATTATATGCCAAATACTGGAGGAAACAAGAAGTACCTTCAAAAGAAGAAATGATAAATAACATTCTGGAAACTGCAGAGATGGATAAATTGACTTTTTAATATTGAGAGGACAAAAAGAAGATTTCAAAATACATGGTCAAGGTTTTATAAATGGCTTGAAGACTATAACAAATGAACAATATTGACATGCAACAATTTAGAAGATAATATAGAATACTAGTGTAATTATAATGCATTATATTTATACAAAAAAGGATGGTGATAAACAATGGCTACTACATAAATAGACAATGTAGGAGGCAACAAACTAGATAAAACAGAGATGTATATGGAATCCCCAGTCTATATGTATGTATGTGTGTCTCTCTATTTGTTTGTTTGATATAAAAATAAAAAAAATATTTTAAAAAAGAAAGAAACAGGATAATGGTAACCTGCTTCAAGCCCCTAAAAGCTTATACCTTATACTATGCTGGAGAATGAGAGATTAAGGAGGGGGTTAACTATCCTACCACTTCCCACCCCCCTCTAATTCCTCAGGGGTCCGCAGCTCTGTGTGTATGTGTATATATAACGTAGAGGAAAGGTAAGTCTAGGCAAACAGGAAGTGGGCTTGATTGTCAAGGACATGTCCTCTCTTACTTGTCCCCTCCAAAAAGCACAAGATTGCCAGCTTTGGGCTGGGAAACATCTGGAGATATTGGTGCTAGACCCTGGAGAGGGTGGGGTTTGAGGGAGGGGAGGTACCTCAACAGGGAACAATGCCACAGAATCCACCCTCCAAAGCAGCCATTTTCTCCAGGAGAACTGATCTTGATTGTCTGGAGATTAATAGCAGGAAATCTCCAGGTGCCACCTGGAGACTCACAACCCTAAAGAAGAGGAATGTTCCATTCCTTTTGCTGGAGCAATGACAGAGGGAGGACAGTGGGGAGGAGGCAGGGGGCTGCAATGGAGGATCCGTGGACATCCAGTGCCCATGGGATGCTACACAAACCAAAAACTAAGCAACTGCTATGCTGGATAAGATAAATGGTCCATTTGGATGGTATTCCATCTTTAACAGTGACCAGCCAAGTACCACAGACCAGTGATGTTCCCTGTTATTCATAAGGTTGCCAGAGGCTTAGGTGGAACTGGCGTCTATATGTTTAAATGCACCTTTGGAAGAGAAAAAGAGAGATTGGATTTATACTCTGCCTTTCACTACCCAAAAGAGTCTCAGAGCGGCTTACCATCTCCTTTCCCTTCCCCTCCCCATAAGAGACACCCCGTGAGGTAGGTGGGGCTGAGGCAGCTCTTTTGAGGACTGCTCTTGAGAGAACAGCTCTGAAAGAACTTATGACTGACCCAAAGCTGCATGTGGAGGCGTGGGCCCCGAGGTTCTCCCAGAATAGAGTCCACGCTCCTAACCACTACACCAAGTAAATATTTATTCTGCCACCCACTTCATCCAGTGCTTGTGGATCTAGTCCACAAATGTTTATACAAGTCTAGAACAAAAAAGTTCAAAAGCAAAAAATTGCAAGTAGATAAATAGGTACTACTTCGGTGGAAAGGTAACAGCGTTCCGTGCACCTTGGTGTTTAGTCATGCCGGCCACATGACCTCGGAAACATCTTCGGACAGCGCTGGCTCTTCGGCTTTGAAACAGAGATGAGCACCACAACCCTAGAGTCGGACTCGACTGGCTTTCGAGCAAGGGAACCTTTACCTTTACCTTAGAACAAAAACAGTCTTTGAGGTGCCACAAGACTCCTTTGTGCAGCAACAGACCAATGTGTGGCTACCCTTC
Organism: Gekko japonicus; assembly: GCF_001447785.1. NCBI lineage: Eukaryota > Metazoa > Chordata > Lepidosauria > Squamata > Gekkonidae > Gekko > Gekko japonicus. The sequence continues at coordinate 436,477 of NW_015173681.1, read as the reverse complement.
CGGAACTAACAGCGCTATCCTACACACAGTGGCACCTTTCTAAGACCATTGAGGTCATCAGAAGGGACTTCACTCATGATCCTTTGTGATTGATTAAACTATAGCCTTTCGGCTTTGAAAAAGAATTATTCAAAACGCGGCAGCTTGCATCCGGACTACGCGTCATTTATGGCTTATGGACTTCAAGATTATTTGGATCCTCCTGGAACTATATGAGTCCACTCCATGATGAATGCATGTCAAGTTGGACTATGAAATCATAATACAACAGGAGTGAGACACATTGAAATTTTTGGGACTTGACTTCTCTGTACTATTGTGACTTTATTTTTCCGTATTAGTGTTGTTCCTTGTATATGCTGCAGTTAGTAAAATTCTAATTTTCCTCTCCCCATGAGACTGCTATTCTCACCCTCCTTCACAGAAATATTCACGATTTAAGATCCCGGTGACAGCCAGGCTTAAGTGTAATAACTTTAAAGACCAAAAAAGATACAACCTGTGGCCAAAGAATAAGTTATCCAATAACATCCACTTTCCCCACTGCTTCACTTCGGTTCGGATGAAGGAAAAGCTGTGTTTATTTTTAACTTACAAGCCACGACTGCCACAGATTAACCTTTGGTTTTTCATTTAAATATGAATTATATTGAACTCAGCTGGCACAAAATGGAGTTTGTTTTCAGGTGTAATTGCTGGCCTGGACCATCAGACGAGGCTACACACACACACACACCCCGGGTCTTCTAGCTGCAAAGATTTTTATTACAATTTTGAGGTTCTGTGTTTCCCAGTATGGAAAAAAAAGTGCAATAAACCTATCCTCAGGTTCCCAACCTGCACAACTCCAGAAAAGGGGATCTCAGACACCAAGAGAGAGCCCAAACCTCGCGAACACAAGTGCTGAGAGCAACAGGCCCTTCCTCTGAGCATGAGCAGAGTGATTTCCCCGCCACGGCGACCGACCCGCAGCCTTCCCTCCCGGCCCAGGGCCCAGCACGGACCCTTCCCCCTTCGAGCCCATCCCCAGCAGCGCCGCGAAGCCGGGAGGGAGTGGCGGCCGCGGCTCTGCCCCTTCCGCTGAGAGAAGGCCGGGCGAGCGAGCGAGTCCTTCGCGGCCCGAGGAAGCCGCGCCGTCGCCGCCTCCTGGCCCGGCCCGGCCTTACCTGCTGAGTGCTGAAGTCGAAGCCCAAGTAGTAGGCCTCGGGAGGCGCCGCCATGGCGGTAGTCGTCTGTGAGGAAGAGGGGACCGAGCCGGCTTCTTCCTCTCGGGCTCGGCGGGAAGGAGCGGCGGGCCGGTTCACTCGGAGCCCCGAGGCCGCTCTCTCGCCCGCCCGCTGCCCTCCTCCCTCAGGGACGGGTAATCATCACCCAGGCCCGGCGGACTATTAACCCAGCGGCGCCTCGGAAGGCCGCAGGGCCCCCGGGTTTCAGCCTGTGGTAATTTTGCTGGAGAAAGGAGACCTTTTGGAGCCAAAACAAACAGGGGTCGCTGGACCCCTCTGCTCTGGGCCGGCCAGCAGAAACTGCCGGGATCGCTCTAGAAACGGGAACCCAGTGGCGCTTTTTTAAAAAAAATGTCATTGATCAATATAGCAATATTACAAACCGACTATAGAACGGAGCGCAATCAACGACGGACGGCAAAAGATAAATACAAATATAGATCTAGAGAGCACGCTCGTCTCAACAAATATACAAATTAGCATTAGAACCATTTAAGATACCATAAAAAAAGAATGGATGCAACCAATGTTCCCTCTAAGCTGAGTTAGTGTGAGCGAGCTCTCGGTTTTTTAGCCTCCAGCTCACACGTTTTTGTCTCAGCTCAGGAAGGATGGCTCCAGAGCAGACCAATTTATGCCGTTGCCAAGTCGCTCACTCACAGCTTTAATGCCAGTAGCTCACAAAGCAGAATTTTTGCTCACAAGGCTCCACGGCTTAGAGGGAGCGCTGGTTACAACTCTGTTCAATGTGAGCGGAGAAGAGATATTTTATTCTTGTCTAGTACGTAGTGACAGTTTGAAATGCCTGGCCGACGTTTGTGTAACAAGAGCCCATCCCCAGCATTTTCCTAGGAGACTGGGCTGATTTGAGGAACCTCTAGATTTATCTAAATCCTTTGTAATCTTGTCCAGAATAAATAGGTCCCACAATTTTAAGAACCACTCTTGCAGTGATGGAATTTAAGACCAATGGGAGTTTGGTCAAGGATAAATTTCGGTGAACTGGAGCCTACTTTTTTCATGCATCCATGAAAATTTAACCTGGAATCAAAGTCTGTTTGGCGCCACTACATTCCAACTCTTTGGAATGAAGATTTGTCCATATATTGTATTGATAGTCGTTTCTCTTAAGGAGGAAGGCATGCATGGTCCCCTTTCTCCTCCGTTTTACCTACACCACGAAAGTGTGTGCCTACTACATGCATCTGAGACATGGGTGTTCTAGTCCACAGAGGCATATGCTGGAATAAAACCCTGTGCAAAACTGCTATCCATTTTTCCTATAAAGAAGATAGATTCAGCTGGGTAGCCATGTTGGTCTGAAGCAATAGAACAAAGTTTGAGACCAGTGGCACCTTTAAGACCAACAAAACTTAATTCTGGGTATAAGCTTTCGTATGCATGCACACTTCTTCAGATGTATCTGTATCCTGCACATGAAACCTTATACCCAGAATTAAACTTTGTTGGTCTTAAAGGTGCCACTGGACTCAAACTTTATCCTATAAGGAGGGTTACGTCGAGAGGTGACCAGCCCAAAATTGCACCCGGTGAGTTTCAGAGCAGGGATTTGAACCCCAGACTCCAGATTGTAACCACTACGCTGCCTGAATTAGTGAATAGCCAACAATGCAGGGAAGATTTATGTAGACTGAGTTCCCAGGAGACTTATAAAATTATTATAGATAGGTAGCATTCAGAGAATCTTGCAAATGTGGTTTAAAAATTTAAAAAATGGCAATTAAAAAAGGGTAAGGCAGGAAAGTAGCATAAAACAGCTTAGAATACCCCATTAGATACTTAAAGCCAGTTAATATCAATTAGTCTTAAATGCTCAGTCAAAAAGAACAGATGCCACCTGGCTGTAACAAAAAATAATTGTGCTTGGTAGATTTGCCTGAGGAATGCGTTTACTTGCTTCAGTACTTCACCTTTCTCCCCATTGGGAACCCAAAGCTGCTTATGTTGTTTCCTTCGCCTCCATTTGATCCTCACAACAACCCTGTGAAGTAGACGAGGCTGAATGTGGGACTGGCCCCAGGTCACCCAGCAAGCTTCCATGGCAGAGTGCGGGTTCAGACCTGGGTCCCCCAGATTCTAGTCCAGCACTCAGACCACTGTACCTCACTGGTTCCACAACTGGGGTGCCAAGACAGAAAACGCATTGCCTCCAGTAGCCATCATTACAATAACTTTTTATTGATATATACTAGTACAGTTAGCCAAGAGATTGTGTTATTTCCTTAGCTGAAGTGAGATCTGGATCTAGCACTTTGTGGCTCAGCGCTCGTCAACTGCTACTCCAGTTACTTTTCCCCCCTTATGCTGAAGGCTGTTGTCAGGGCTATTTTTGTAGAAAAAGCCCAGCAGGAACTCATTAGCATAATAGGCCACACCCAACAGCAAAAACTCATTAGCATGTTAAGCCACACCCCCATGTTACCCAAAGTGTAGTCATCCAAGCCACACCCACCTTTTGCTTCTTATTCTGTTTACTTTGTTGTCAAAACCCTGGCCTTTTTTTGTAGCAGGAACTTCTTTGCATGTTTGGCCACACACCCCTAATGTAGCCAATCCCAATGAGTTTCTGCTGTTAGGTGTGGCCTATTATGCTAATGAGTTCCTGCTGGGCGTGGCCAACTCAGGAGCCAGCCAGAACTCCATTCCTGTGAATTCCTGCCCAAAAATA
>NW_015173681.1:420030-432522 GCF_001447785.1 Gekko japonicus | reverse complement strand
CAGCTTTTGCCCTTTATGTAGAGATGCAGCAGTGGAAGAACTTTGCCAGCATTTTGGGGGGGGGGGTGGCTCCTGTGTCAAAAGCGGCAGCGAGGAAAAGAAGCCGCAAGGTGAACATGTGAACCATTCTGATGACCTGACTACGGTTGCCAGCTCTGGGTTGGGAAATTCCTGGGGATTTGGGCAGGGGCGGATTAACCATTAAGCAGACGAAGCACGTGCTTAGGGCAACAGGGCCAAAGGGGGCACCACAAAGTTGGGAAAAGGGTGAAAAGCTTAGTTTATACAGTGTATTGTGTTATCATATGAATACATTTTTGTATTGCTGCAACCTGCATTGTATATCTGGTCAGACAGGTCAACAACTAAAATGGACTGGGGTCAGTGTGGAAAGGAGGGGAACACCAAGATGGGTCAGTGCTTAGGGCACCAGTGAGCCTTGATCCGCCCCTGGATTTGGGGATTAGAGCCTGGAGAAGGCAGGATTTCGGGACAGGAAACAGCGTGGGGGAGTACAGTGCCACAGAGTCCACCCTCCAAAGCAGCCGCTTTCCCCAGGGGAACCAATCTCTGTTGTCTGGAGATCAATTGTGATTCTGGGAGGTCTTCAGGCCCCACCTGAAGGCTTACAAAAATGTATATCACTGTGGACAATAAATATATGTTTGTGGTAAAACAATTTTATGCTTTATTCTTTATATTTTTCAGTAGTGTTGTCTAAATATTGGTATCAGATGTTATCAAAAATATATTTCACCAAAGCAATACATGGAGAAAACTACGTTTCACCCAAACAATATATCGAGTGCAGGTTTACATTCAGACAGCACCTTGTCAGTATCACGGTCACTAGTCCCACCGGACTCTAGTAACTGACCCATTTCGAATTGATTTTTCAAGGACCGTGATGTATGCATAAAAGACATAAGGCGCAATAATTTTTCTTTGTGCGCACCAAGGCTCTTAAGATAGCTCGTGATAGTGATACTGACAAGGTGCTGTCTGAACGTAAACCTGCACTCAATATATTGTTTGGGTGAAACGTATATTTGATACCAATATTTAGACAACAGTATTGAAAAATATAAAAAGAAAAAGAATCTCCTTTATAAATAAAAGCTGAATGGTGGTGGTACTTCTCTAGAACATTCCACACGCTCCAAAATCAGTTCGCTCACTGATCTGTCATTCAGAGGGTCTCCCTATCTACTGGCTGCTTTGCCTGAGTCCTGCCTCCAACATTCTAAACATTTTGCTAATCCTCTCCCCCCCATAGCCAATCAGAACACAGAGGTTATTTGCATATGCAGCCTCATTGGCCTTTGCCTCGGAACACAGAGGTCGTTTGCATATGCGACTTGATTGGCTTTTGCCTCTAACATTCTAAACAGTTTGCTGTTCTAAGGTAAAATGTGTCCAATCTCCAGGTGAGGGCTGGAGATCACTCAGAATTACAACTGCTTTCCAGATGGCAGAGATCAGTTCCCCTGGAGAAAATGGTGGGCTCTGTATCCTTATATGCTGCTGAGGTGGCCCCAGTATGACAGCCAATGTGACGTAGCAGTCAGGGCTTCAGAGCACGGGAGAGGCTGCAGGTGTGTGGGGGGTGGAAAGCTGAAGAGTGAGGGGGAAATAAAGGTAGGTTGATGATTGGCTGGGAAGGAGATGGGGTTGCCAACTCCAGGTGGGAAATTCCTGGAGAAGTGAGGGATGGAGCCTGGAGAGGGTGAGGTTTCAGGAGGCGTGGGACCTCAGACAGGTACGAAGCCATAGACTCCACCCTCCAAACCAACTATTCCCTTCTGGGGAGCCATCGTTGCCGATCTCCAGGTGAGGACTGGAGATCACTCAAAATTACAACGGTTCTTTAGGTAGCAGAGATCAGTTCCTCTGGAGAAAATGGTGGACTCAGTGTCATTATACCGTGCTGAGGTCACCACAGCAAATTGACATTGAGTGTCCAAGGCCGGGGCACCCGCCCAGAGCCTCTTTCTAGAGGTCGTTGCATTTATTTCCACAACGGGCCTTTTTCCTAGTAAAGCATAAAATTATTTTACCATAAACATATATTTATTGTACACTGTGATATATATTTTTTGTATGTCTTCCTAACACTGTGACCCTCCGTTTTTGTATTTCCCACCTGGAGGCCGGCAACCCTCTGTGACCTGACACACACAAGATTTTTCTGTACATTTTCTTGCCACACTGATCTTCTGCCTTTAAAGGAGGCATTTTAAGCAAATGCCCAGGGGGATCGGGTTCTCCCAAGACTGTGTCTCCATGCTACGGGTCCTCAGCATTTGACCGTAGAGTCCTTTGACTCAAAGATAAGTGTTCAATAGTATTATACAGCGATTTAGATAACAATATAGCTAAAGGCTGGCTTAGAATAACAACAGATTGGCCCCGTCTTTTCACGGCACACGTGAGCCTTATCAAACTCCGTTTGAAAATTAATGTTGACTTATTGATTAGACGCGATCCGATACAAACTCGAGCCTTTTGATGAGGCTGCCACAACAGCAGTTCCATTGACCTACCCAGAGATCTCAGAATACCATAAATGCATGCTTCTGACTTATAAAAAATATTTTTCTAAGCTGGAGGACAGCTGCAGAGCACTTGCATGAGTTGCGACTCAGGCTAGAGGGCAGGTTTGCTGAGTTTTGGTGACGGTGTTTTACCCCTAAGGATAGAAAAAAATGGAAAGAGAGTTAGATGACACAGTCCAAAATTGCATGCACATTAAGAAAGGTGAGATGTAGCAACCCTACTTACCCTCAGCTCCCCCCTATCTCTCCTGTTGAGGTTATTTGGAAGATAAAAGGAAAGTGTGTAATTTTGATCCCCCCCCCCAAGGATTGGCAGAAACTCTCACAATTTCTCTTGCCTCTTCTTCCTACAGAGAGCCAGTATGGTATAGTGGTTAGGAGTGCGGACTCTAATCTGGGAGAACCGGGTTTGATTCCCCACCAGCAGCTGCTGGTGTGACCTTGGGTCAGTCACAAGTTCTCCCAGAGCTGTTCTCTTAGGGGCAGTTCTCGAAAGAGCTCTCTCAGCTGCACCTATCTCACAAGGTGTCTGTTGCGGGGAAAGGAAGGGAAAGGAGATTGTAAGGTTCTCTGAGACTCCTTCAAGGAGGGAAGGGTGGGGACTAAATCCAATCTCTTCTTCTTCTACAGACAAGTACCTTAGAAAAGGTGACCAAGGCCTACTGCTTTAACATTTAGCCAAACATATCGTTCAGAAGAAAGACAGTGTTTGCATACCTCTGCAAAGAGCTGTTCCTTCCTCTGTCAGAGCCAATTTATGCTTTTAGAAGATTCGCATTCCTGGGCTGTAACCTCATCAGACTTCAGGAAGGTGATTTCTGTGTTTGAATACTCCTGGCATATCAAAAACTCTATGCATTCATAAGGGATAGAGTTCCCATTCAGACGTCATTAATCCGATGAGGTATCCTTCAGTGTGATGCATACAGGAATGAAAGAGGTTTGTTAAACTGAAGTTACCTACCTCATAGGGTTGTTGTGAGGATCAACGGGAAGAAAGGGAGAATGTGTGAGCTTATAGTCCCATTCAAGAAGGAATGTAAAAGAAATAATTTTTTAAATTTTTTATGCATTGGCTACCATTTTAAAAAATTATTTCCTTCACTTGTATTTTTAAAAAATCCTTCTTTTACATCCTGTATTCAAGGGCTATGGGGCATGGTATAGCCTGATCTTGTTAAGATCTTGGAAGCTAAGGAGGGTTGGTATTTGAAGGGGGGACCACCCAGAAAGACTCTGCCGAGGAAGGCCATCTGCTTCTCACTTGCCTCGGAAGCCCCTTATTGGGGTCGCCATCATTCAGTTGAGACTTGACTGTACGTAGGTATCTAACCATGGGCTGGCCCTGGAATAACAGCAGCCCAAGCTCTTCTTCTCCACACTGACATGGGCTCTGTTGACAGTGCTAAGACTGAGGTTATTTTTAAAAAATCATCCATGGCCCCAGTCACACAGGCCGGATATCGCGGGGGGGGGGAGGCGTGGCTGTTTGCCCCAGGGCAAAATAACGTGCGGTTGCGCCAGCAGACGTACCGTGGAGGTCCCATGGTAGGGGGGAGGTGCCGAGCACACCACAATCCTGCGCCGCGGCAAGCGGGTGTTTTGTTTTCCAGACACCAAAGTGTGCGCATGCCCCGTTGGGTGTTTGTGCGCATCCCATGGACAGTTGGAAAAAAACCACCTTTATACGAGGGGGCATGGGTGGGCACCGGAACTACCACCGGAAACGCGATCAGACGCCCGCCCTTGCCCCGCGGTTACCGGAAACTAGAACCTTGGGTTTAACCGCGCATCTTCAGCGGGAAGCCTCAGGTTCGCCATAGGAACTCTACGCTTCCCAGATGTGGTGGTGAGATCGCGCCCGGAAAATCCGCCTATCTTCCGTCTCTCTAGCATGCCTAATGCTCCGTGTGACCGCAGCCCATATGATAGAACCTACCTTTTTCAAAATAGAGATAGGTGTTCCTTGAAAATCTCCCTACCTTGTGAGACTCTGCCCAGGTAACACTTATTGCTGTTGCTACACTTTATTGTAAAGTGAAAGAAGCCCCAGTAGCGTTCTAGGAGTGTCTGCAATGAACTATGACTAAGGCAAATCTACAATAATCCGTCCCCCCCCCCGTCCCCCCCGTCAAAATGTTCATGCAGACAAGGGGCACCCATGGCTGACTCTGTACATGTTGCATGATTTGTCTGTCGTTCACTTTAATATGCAGGAAAAGGGGAAGCAGCAATAAAAGTCTTCCTTGGAAAAGCAAACAAAGTAACAAGTTACCAGCCAATTTGCCACAATAATAAAATCATATAAAATGAAACAAAAGTCACAGGCAAAGTGAAACCAATGAGGCTGACACAACGCATAGCAGTGTCACTTTAAACACCACAATTGCTCCAGAAACCAGCATCTCCCAGCCCTTGGTGCAGTTGGCGGCGCTTAATGAACTTCTGTGTTTCTCTGTGGCTTTTGGCAAGAGCTCCGGTGTTTGGCCTTAAGTCAACACCGGTTCCAGTTGACCAGTTCTTGTCATTTCAGTCTGCGTTCAGAGGTTCAGAACACGCTGGATGTGTTCAAAGACAAGTTGGCCCGCGATCAAATCCAGCGGCTCCACACCAGGTACAGAACAGAACCCGATCAATGCCAGAGAGCCTCCTTGCGTGTGGCTCATTCAGATGTGACGGACGCCCTTTGCTTGGGGGCAAGCATCATGAGGGAAATGCCTTGCTTCTGCCTGATTCTGTCTTTCTTATGGGAACAGATGGTAAAGGCTTATAAATATGTGAGCGGTATTTTCTTGTTGACTCATCCGTCAAACCAGCCAGCCTCAGATTGTTCCGGGCAGCCGACCAAGATGGACGTAAGTTTACTCGAAGAGCAGTACGGTTCCCTCAAACAGAAGCAGAGGCTGCAGACGCACATTATTGTCTTTAAAACAGGTACGTTTTCCCAACTGGACTTTGAAAACTGGGGCGCCGAAAACACTTTCCAAATATTGTTCATCTGAAACAGGTGTTAAGCAACAGGAACTGAAAAACAGGTTGAACGGCAAAGAAAGGTTAAAGTATTGCATATCACCGCTTGCCGTTTGAATGGTTAACTAATAAACTGGAAAGGCCAATGTTTCTTTTGTTAGTTGTTTTATGCTTGTGGCGGGGGTGAATGCCTTTTTTTAAATAAATGTGTTCCGTAAAGTGTGTATTAAATTTTGGGTCTTTGCTGTAGCATGCTCCCGTTCCAATCCGGAGGAAATTAGTCACAGTCGTCGCAACAGGTTTGCCTCGTTTTCTCTGGACCGGGGCTATTAGGTATAGAGAATTACCGTCTGGGTTCCAGAAAGCAAGATGCGCAAAGAAAATAAGATCATATATTTACAAAGTAACGTATATCTGTAAAAGAGCTTACGTTTTCGGTGACCAGAAGGCTGGGGTAATGGCAGAAGAAACTCTGGGAAATTTTAGGGCTGCAAACATTAGCCCATTTACTTGGGAGTGATCCCGTTTTTACCCGGTAGGACTTACTTATTACAGTATTTATCCCACCTTTCTTCTGTGGAATTCAGGGTGGCTGACACAGTGTTCCTAGAAGGAGTTGTCCTGCCCGTGCCCCCACCAGACTAAGACCCACTTATCTGCCATGTGTACCTTCACACCATATGTTGGGACTCTTTTCCAGGTAAAGGTCCCTGGGGAAGGTTGGAGGACATACTCTAGTCTACACAGCAACCCTGTTGAAGCTCAGTCGTCTGTGCCTGGACAGGAAACCCCAGTGATGGCGAACCTTTTAGAGACCGAGTGTCCAAACTGCGACCCAAAACCCACTTATTTATCGCAAAGTGCCAATACAGCAATTTAACCTGAATACTGAGGTTTTACTTTAGAAAAAACAACTCATACATTAACTTAAGATGATCCAAACAAAGTAAGGAAAGCAATCCTAAATGCTTTCATTTACTTAAATGAAACCAGAGAGCCAGTTTGGTGTAGTGGTTAAGTGTGCGGACTCTAATCTGGGAGAACCGGGTTTGAGTCCCCACTCCTCCACTTGCACCTGCTGATGTGACCTTGGGTCAGTCACAAACTCTGGCACAGATGTTCCTGAAAGGGCAGTTTGTGTCATAGTTCTCTCAGCCCCAACCACCTTACAGGGTGTCTGTTGTGGGGAGGGGAAGGGAAAGGAGTTTGTAAGCCGCTCTGAGACTCCCAAGTGAAGGGCGGGGTATAAATCCAATCTCTTCCTCTTCTTCTTCTTAAAATTATTTGGCAGAGAATTCGACACTTTTATGATGGCCTGGGCCTGGCTGGGGCAATGGCACGCGTGCCCACAGAGAGGGCTCTGAGTGCCACCTCTGGCACCTGTGCCATAGGTTCACCACCACTGGGAAACCCCATGCATGCCCATGTATCCCATGATGGGAGAAAAGAAGGGCATTAATGCAATAAATGAACAGGGCCTTGGAAGGCTACGCTCCCAATCCTTTTCATCCACAGTAGCAGATTCTGTACAAATTACTTCACTTTATGGTTGCCAGCCTCCAGGTGGTGCCTGGAGCTCTCCTGGCATTATAACTGATCTTCAGACTACAGAGATCAGTTCTCCTGCAGAAAATAGCTGTTGGGGGGGGGGGGCAGACTCTATGGCAGAGGTGTCTAACTCATTTGTTATGAGGGCCGGATCTGGCATAAATGTCATTTTGTTAGGCCAAGCCGTGTGCTGGGTGGTCCACGGGAAAGGGAGGCCCAGCTGCCGAGTCCCAGGCTCGGTGGCAGGCCTAGGCCCCTGATGTGAAGTAGTAGAAGAAGAAGAGATTGGATTTATACCCCACCCTTCACTACCCAAGGGAGTCTCAGAGTGGCTTACAAACTCCCTTCCCTTCCTCACAACAGACACTCTGTGAGGTAGGTGGGGCTGAGAGAGCTCTTTCCAGAACTGTCCTTGAGAGAACAGCTCTGACAGAACTATGGCTTGCCCAAGGTCATCCAGCAGCTGCAGGGGAAATCAAACCCGATTCTCCCAGAGTCGGCGCACTTAGCCACTACACCAAACTGGTATGGCAGAAACTGCCAAAGAAGGCTCCCTCATGGGCCAAAGCACATCTGCCACATGGGGGGACATGAATGCAGCAGCAGCAGAGATGGCTGCCAGCAGGCCCCAACAGAGGATTGTCTGCACACACACACACCCCACATGCAAACGCTGATCCCTGCGGCCATCCGGGCCAGCATCTTTGGAGCTGCAGGTCAAGTGGCTGCCGTGGCTCCCAACTTACCAGTGAGGCTGTCCCAGAAGTGAAGCCACTTTGGTGTTGTAGTTAAGTGTGCGGACTCTAATCTGGGAGAACCAGGTTTGATTCCCCACTCCTCCACTTGCAGCTGCTGGATGACCTTGGGCAAGCCATAGTTCTGTCAGAGCTGCTCTCTCAAGGATAGCTCTGAAAAGAGCTCTCTCAGCCCCACCTACCTCACAGGGCGTCTGTTGTGGGGAGGGGAAGGGAAAGGAGTTCGTAAGCCACTCTGAGACTCCGAGTGAAGGGCGGGGTATAAATCCAATCTCCTCCTCCTCTTCTTCTTCTGTTTGGCTGCTGCTGTTGAGGTTGTTCTGCCATGCTAAAGCCACTATTGGAGTGGCTCCACTCCTCCGAGCAGCCTCCTGTTCCCTCCCTTGCACCAGTTGCTCGCGGGCTGCATAAGAGCCCTGGACGGGCCAGCCTCGGCCCATGGGCCTTATGTTTGACACCCCAGCTCTATGGCATTATACCCCACACACACACACTGAGCTCCCTCTCCAAAACCTGCTGTCCCCATGCTCCACCCCCAAAGCTCCAAGATTTTTCCAGCTCAGAGTTGGCAACCCTATTTACTTGTGTGTGTGTGTGTTTTCCTTAAGGCAAATTTTCACTTTCTTAGGGTACCATATGTCTTTTTTGATCGTTCTGCCTGCAGTATATATTATTAACATTCCACTGCTCCTAAATTGTTTGTTTAGGAGGTCTTTATCTAAAAATTAACTAAAATGTGTTAAAAACTCAGGGGGGGGGAGGCTGTTGTAATAACCTAATTTGGGCTGAAATTTTGCTATTGGGGTTGCCAGCCTCCAGGTGGGACCTGGAGATCTCCCAGATTTTTAATTGGTCTCCAGACGACAGAGATCAGTTCCCCCTGGAGAAAATGGCTGCTTTGGAGGGTGGACTCCATGGCATTTTGCCCCAAAATCTCCAGGAATTTCCCAAGTCAGAACCGGCAACCCTAAGGAAAGGTATCAACAAAATATATAGCCATGCCAGGCCTACATTTTAATACCTAACCAGGACAGAATGCATTGCTTTGGTCTGCTGGCTATCAAACTATGTCATCATGGGCCTACCAACCAATCAGGTCAGGCCTGTAAGGGAGGCCTGAGGAAAAGCAAATCAAAGGAAAAGAGAGAGAATAGAATCCATGCAGGTTCACCATGCAGTATAAAGTCCTCTGGGAAGAATCCCTGGGCAGGTCAAAGGAGAAACACCTAAGGCCTTACAGGCCCGGGACTCACATTTAACACCCAGGTAGCAGCATGGAACCAACTAAGCATTAACCACATAACAGGAAATCATGTGACGTCAGAGTTATGTAACAGGAAGAGGAGGAGCCAGAGTTACATCTTCACCAATGGTGGTGGAGTTCTGCTTTACAAACACATACAGCAGTGAAGGGCCAACTGGTAGAAGGGGAACCAAAGTAGGTAGAGTTGCCAACCTCCAGGTGGTGACTGGAGATCTCCAGGGATTACAACCGGTCTCCAGACAGCAGGGATCAGTTCACCTGGAGAAAATGGCCACTTTGGAAGGTGAACACTATGGCATTATACCCAACTGAAGTCCCTCGCCCTCCTTGGGGTCCATCCCCAAATTCTCCAGGTATTTCCCATCCTGGAGCTGGCAACCCTAAGGGGGGAGGGGAGAGAGAGAGAGAGAGAGAGAAAAGGTAAGGGTGTTTTAATGTATGGAGACTTCTCTCCCTTGTTACCCTAGCATCATGCAGCTGGTCTGGATTATGTGGGGAAGGAGCATGTAAGGCAATGGCTAAAACACTGAGGCTGTAATCCCAAGAATACTTTCCTAGGAGTAAGTGCAATTGAATAAAATGGAATTTACTTCTGTGTAAATCTCTGTAGACTTGTTTCCTAACCCGCAAATAAGGAAGTCTGTGGTTCAAATCAGACCTCGACCATGAACCCTGGAACTAGGTCCTTTGCCAATCTCTCTCTCAGTCCTGCCCCTTCCTGGTTTGCAATAGGGGAATGATTGCATTTTATCAAAAATATGACAAAATATACAAGTTCCATGAATAAAGTGCTAAGCGTTACTATTCTACTTTCCACCTCAATGTCGTCCAAGAGGGGATGCTATATTGGCAAGTATAAAGGTGGTTCGTGCGATGCAGGACAGAGAGATATGAAGGGCCTGGTGTGGAAGCTGATGCCAAAAAGCCAGTTCCCTAGGTCAGCAATCAACCCACAATGGTAGTATTATCTAAATTGGACCTGAGATTTTTGAATTCATTCATTGTCAACAACAGTTGCTCTCATCGATCATTTTATGACAATTTGCGGCTGAATATTGTGGAGCATTGTTTGTGGGGAGTTTCAGTTGGAACCTTCCCAGCACCAAGTTTGAGAATTCCTGCTTCTAAATATTTGCAGATATCTTGACCCTTTAGAATGGCCTATTATGCACACACAGCTTACTGAAGAGAATCCAAGCAGTCAAGCCTTTCTCCAGTGTATTTACTATGCAGCTACAACCAAAAAATGCAGTTTTTCTTAATTGGGGTGGGAACATCACTTCTTATGTGTGGGGAGTGCAGTCCAAAGGTTTTCTTTAATTTATGCAATTGCCCTATCACAGCTGCACAGTAGCATCAAGTAAGTGCCTTTCATTTAAATCCTCCTGGTTCGGTTCCTTAAATGAACGGGAACACAAAGGAACCCAGGCAGAGTTTTTAAGAAATCCTGAAACTGACCAAACTGTTTTTTTGAAATTGACTAGAGCAGCTGTGAAACTCCCTTTTCTTATTGCCAAGCTCTAGTGAATTCTCTGCTGTGTTATTGGTGACTGAGAAAAATGGAAAAGAGTCACCACCCTCTGCCATCCCCTTCTTTCACTGCCAAACGAGCACCATTTTGAATTTTAAAAAATTGTTTTCCTCGTAGTTTTAATTTTCTTATAAGCAGTATGAGACTAGAGATAAAATGTTAAATCTTACATGTGCAACAGAGTGCACAGTAATGCCTCCCTGCAGCCACAGCTCAGCCAGGATCATTGTGCCAGCAGAGAGCTGATTTATTTATTTATTTATTTTATTCAATTTATACCCCGCCCTCCCCGCAATGCGGGCTCAGGGCGGCTTACATGGAGGCAACGCCAATATAAAACATAATTAAAACCATTTAAAATCCCAACAGTACAAAACATTTTTAACAAGTTATTGACTAAAGTGCTCTAGGTGTTCAACATGGTATTTCACAGATGGCGTATTTCGACTATTCAGCATCATCTGCTCCAGGGAAGCGCTGATATTGGAACCCTCCAAGTAATTTCTCTTTTTTTCCCCAGTGATCCGAGACTAGCGATAGTCCCATATCGCTAGACTCATGCCACTTGTAAAAAAAAAAATTAAAATGTAAAACAACAAGGGAAAAAATAATCTTTTTCTTGTGCACCGATGAATGGCAGCAGGTACAGAGTGGGCGGAACAACCTCAATGTGGACAGGAGAGTGACAGCTAATGGGCGAGGGAAATCCACGGGAATCTGTACACTTTTGAATTACCTTCAGCTCGAAAGCAAAACAAGGGAAGAATCGGCACAAAACCACTCTGAGAAAACCTGGAAAAACAGTGGCTAGAAAGTGAACTGAGTGATGAAGGGGAGGAAATCAATGCAGAATGAAAAAGAAAACCTGACAGAGATGCCTAACAAAAGCAAGGGAAAACACCCGTGTATAATAGGCCAGTGAGAGGCATAGGGCGTTGTTTTTAGTAGACAGTTTGCTATTCAGCTATTTTGGCTGCTCTTCACCATAGTTCCCATTTTATTTATTGAAATATTTGTACTCCGTCAGGGCTCTTTTTGTAGCAGGAACTCCTTTGCATATTAGGCCACATACCCCTAATGTAGCCAATCCTCCAAGAGCTTACAGAGTTCTTCTTACAGGAGCTACTGTAAGCTCTTGGAGGATTGGCTACATTAGGGGTGTGTCGCTTAATATGCAAATGAGTACCTGCTACAAAAAGAGCCCTGCCCGGGGCGGCGGGTCCAAATATACCTGTGCAGGAAAGATGTTCAGAGCCCCTGGGTTGCCTCACTCGATAGGGGATGTCAAATCGAAAGCATGGGGAAAAAACCTCTTATAATGACCTTTGGTGCACACATAAACCACACTGGGAGGTTTGTCTTACGAGCCACTCTGTGTATCTCCAGTTCAATTCAGTTCCAGTTTTGATGCAGGCAGACATGAGTCCAAAAGTCCAAGAGAGATGGCAGCAGACAGGATGTCATTATGGTGAAAAAGAGGGGCAAGCAGAGGAAGTATGCAGGGGGAAAGCTTAACCAACTGAAGGCCTATGCTAGAAAACCCATATGGCACCTAGGGTTGCCAGCTCTGGGTTGGGAAATACCTGGAGATCTGGGGGCCGAAGACGGAGGAGGGCGGGGTTTGGGGAGGGAGGGACTTCAATGGGGTACAATACCACAGAGTCCACCTTCCAAAGCGGCCATTTTCTCCAGGGGAACTGATCTCTGTCGCCTGGAGATCAGTTGTAATTCTAGGAGATTTCCAATCAGGACCTGGAGATCGGCAACCCTAGCGCATACACACCCCCTCCCAATAATTTATTTATTTATTTATTATATTTTATATATTATATTTATTATATTTTATATATTATATATAATATATTATAT
>NW_015173681.1:415002-419983 GCF_001447785.1 Gekko japonicus | reverse complement strand
TTTTATATATTATTTATAATTAACATGGGATACGATCCATTGGGGTGTTTTCCCGCACAGTCCCCACAAAAGCAAATGGAAGTGTGTTCTTGCATGGTTCTCATTCATGTCAGAGAGGCATACACGGAAGAATCTCTTTATTTTGTTCATTAAAATATTTATATCCTTCCTGTTCTCATTGCTCAAGGTGGGTTTCTTTTTGTCTTCCAAGTCACAGCTGATGTACGGTGACCCCCATGGGGTTTTCAGGGCAAAAGCCATTCGGAGGTGGTTGGCCATTGCCTGCCTCTGCATCATGACCCTGGACTTCCTTGGTGGTCACCCGTCCAAGTACTAACCAGGGGCCGACCCGGCTTAGCTTCCAAGATCTGATGAGGATAGGCTAGCCTGGGCTACCCAAGTCAAGGCCACGCTGGCTTACAGATCACAATTTTAAGACAGCGCAATTTAAAACGTATAAAATAAAACCTGAACGATTTCCTGGTCTGATGTGCCCCATGAGTTGGACCTGACCATCTCCCACTCTGCCACCCTTCATGATTTCCCGTATCCGCTTCCTAAGGCTGTGAGGAGAGGCAGTGGGTCAGCGGTAGAGCATCTGCTTGGCATGCAGGAGATCTCAGGTTCAATCCCGGGCATCTCTAGTCAAAGGATCAGATGGTAGGTGGACAGCCACGGTCCCTCTGAGTACACAAGACTGACCTCAATGGACCAAGGGTCTGATTTAGTACAGTATAAGGCAAGTCCATAGGTGGTCCTGATATTGCCTCAAGGTGGGGCCCCCTGAATATGGACAAAGTAGGAAAGGAAGGAGAAGCAACGGAGAGAAAGTATGTCTCCATTTTATCAATGTCCAGATAATACAGTTATGTGAAGAGGCAACCAGTAAGTTTTACCATAATGCTTCAGCAAATATAATTTCATATTCTGGCCGAATGGGATTATTAAAAAAGGCTCTATCAGCCGCATCTGATTTACAGTTTTGTTTGACCAGCTGGCTCTAGACTTCCTTTTCAATTTCTTTTCTAATAGTTGCGAGCAGAGCGTTGAGAAAGTCACAATACCCTGCTTGGTTGCAATATGATTATTACATTCTGTGGCAGATGCTTGCCAAGGAGGAAATGTGTTTACTCCTTCTGGAATCAGACCTAGAAAATGAGGCTAAGCAAACAGATAAGACTGAAGTTGGCAAATTGTTGTGAGAAAAGGTTAAAGAAGAAAGAGGCGTGAATGGAGTAATCGTAGGAAGCGCTTTTTATACTTAAGCCGCTCTCCTGTTTGAGATGTTCAGGATAATTGAAGCATTTCAAGGCAGCCTTGACAGGATTTCGAAATTAGACTTTTTCAACCTGCAAATATGAAAGGGAGTAAAAAAACAGAACAGATGCCGTATCAGTGACTATAAGATCCCCACAAAGCTTCTGATACTAAATTATTTTGCAATAGCTGCTGATTAATTACCCTGTTTATGGGACATGTGACATTTGAACTGGGGTCCTTCTATTGCCAGGCTCATGTGCTTAGCACTAGAAACCACTTCTGCTTCTGTACCGGCTTCTGTACCGGCTTCCCATTAGGCAGGGGTCATTTCGTAGAAAAAGAGGTGCAGGCACTCATTAGCATAACTCATTAGCATAACTAATTTGCATATGACACACCCCCTGACATTACTGGAAGTGTGTCAGAAGGCAACACCCACCGCTCAGGCTCCACTGGACTGTTTTGGATTGCAAAAGCTATTGGGGGGGGGGGGACGTGCAGATCTGTCCTCACAGAGGAGGGAGAGCTTGTACCTGAATAAAACTTGGTCTTAAAGGTGCCACTGGACTGTTTTGGACCGGGGGGAGCTATGCAACTTACCTGGCTGCTTCTTGCTCTGACTGAGGGCTGCTGGGAGCAGGGGGCGGGGCTTGTTGCATGTGTCCACCCCCTGGGCTCTTTACTGCCGGAGCTATGCTCCTGTGCGCTCCTGCAGGAAATGACCCCTGCCTTTATGTCACTGCTAGGGTTACTAGTTCCAAGTTGGGAGGGGAGGGGCCTCATCAGGGGATAATGCCATAGAGGCCGCCCTCCAAAGCAGCCATTTTCTTCAGGGGAACGGATCTTAGTTGTTGGCACTAAAGAAAAACAGCCCTGCAGTGATATGAGGAGAGGCAGCAGCAGGGGGAAGAAAAAGAGGAAAGAACAATAATGCGTTCACTGTGGGGAATTGTCCCCAGGTAGATGCACCCTAGTTAACAAAGACATATACCCAGTGTGGTGTAGTGGTTAAGAGTAGTGGACTCTAATCTGGAGAATCGAGATTGATTCCCCACTCCTCCACATGAAGCCTGCTGGGTGACCTTGGGCCAGTCACCATTCTCTCAGAACTCTCTCAGCCCCACCTGCCGCACAAGCAGGGCCTCATTATGACTTTTGTGTGCCTTAGGCACTTCTGCCTTTGTGGGCCCCTCCCACCATAATAATATTAATGTTAAAAATTATTTTTTGATATAACTTTAAATACTTCAACATTTGGGTCCCCCCCCCCCCGTTTTAGGCAAAATGTAACAGATTTTGTGGGCCCTAAACATTTAATTTTTTCCTGATGTCAGGAAAAACGTTTTAAAATTTTCTTCGTCCCCAAAAGTTTATTTTTGTTTCTTCTGATTTTTAAAAAAATTAAAACACTTTTGTGGGCCCCTAAAAGTATCGTGGGCCCTGGCCACTGTGCATACTGTGTCTCATGGATAAGTCAGCCCTGCTCAAGGTGCCTGTTGTGGGAAAGAGAAGCCATTTTGAGTCTCCTTAAATTAGAAAAATGGAGCTGGGGTGGCTCAAGTGGTTAAGACACTGAACTGCAGGCTGTGGAAGGTCGGTAGTTCAGCAGTTTGAGACCCGAGTGTGCCGCATGATGGAGTGAGCTCCCGTCTCTAGTTCCAGCTCCTGCCAACCTAGCAGTTCGAAAGCAAGAAATTGCAAGTAGATAAATACGTACCACCTCAGTGGGAAGGTAACAGCGCTCCGTGCGCCTTGGTGTTTAGTCATGCCGGCCACATGACCACAGAAATATCTTCGGACAGCGCTGGCTCTTCGGCTTGGAAACGGAGATGAGCACCGCAACCCTAGAGTCGGATTTGACTGGCTTTTGAGCAAGGGAACCTTTAAGGTAGAAAAGGGGGAGCGACACACTCTTCTATATCCAGTGGGGCAGCTTATATTTTGGGAATGTGTAACATTTTCCCCCTTACTAGTGGGTTTCAAGAGATCTGTGTGGTTGTTGTTTTCTAAAAATTAAGCTTCTTGTTTCCTCCTAATATATTAGTACCTATCCTATTAAATGTCCCTTGTTGCTGTTCATAATAACACGGAAACATGTCTTGTCTTCACAGGAGAGCATGAGACAGTTCCTGAAGGCTCTGTGGTCAGCACCGTTTTAGTCAACAAAAAGATGAAGAAAGCCAAAGCGTTTCAAGAACCCGTTCCCATCAGGGAGGTCAGCCTTGGGTTGCCCTGTGCTGGCAATATACAAGAGAGTTCACCCTGGCGTATCCATCTGGGTCTCCACCGTCTTGCAGAAGGCGAGCATCACAAAGTTCCTTGGGGGGTTATCCAGAACAAGGACGAACGGATTTACACTAACAGCGAAACAACTTCGCAAGAGGAAAGCATAGCCTCGACGGAAGAGTTCTTAACGGGGAGTGAACAATCCATTGAGCCAGTCAGTAAACAGGGAAATTCAAGCCCTGCTGAAAAGACCGAGCGTTCCATTCCAGCCGGGTGCACAGATCTTCCTTTGACGTCAATTAATGCACCACTGTGGACAGAAATCAGGGCCTCCAAGCTGGCCCCAGCAGGACCCAGTAAGCTAACTTACTACCCTTTCCCTCAGAAAAAAACTCCCAGGATTTCTGAAGCCGCAAGGAGACTTGGATTGTACGTTTCACAGTGAGAAGCATTTTTTAAAAAGGGAAAATTTTAAAAAAAACTAGGGTTGCCACCTCTTGGTTGAGAAATTCCTGGAGATTTGGGGGCGGAGCCTGGGGAAGGTGGGGTTTGGGGTGGGGAGGGACCTCAGCAGGATAGAATGCCTTAAGAGTTCACCGTTCAAAGCAGCCATTTTCTCCAAGGGGGCTGATCTCTGTAGTCCGAAGGTCAGCTGTAATTCTGGGAGAACTCCAGAGAACCTGCCCGGTGGTTGGCAACCGTAGCGCACATAGCCAGATTTCTGCCATTCCCCCCCCCCCATGTGCAAGCAACTGATGTTCCAGCCAGATGTGTGGCCATGGGGAACAACAGAACATTTGCAACCACTGTGATTATGGGAACTGCTGCAGCTGAATCAATGTACGTCTCAAACATTGTTGCGGATGTGTATGTGTGACTACAACTTCAGCTCCTTGTCTGTATTCCAGACGGGACTTTCCCCAGAAAGGACTTGGGGAGAGAGTTATATTCGTTCCGAGAATTTTCTATACTAGAAGGCAGCCTGTGGAATTCTGGACTCCGGCCTGCGTTGCCTCTTGGACTGAGCTTGTCCTAGAGCAGTGGAAACGAACTGCATGGACTGGCTCAAATTATTTGCCAAATGCCGTTTTTAGGAGTGATTAAGCAAAATCTGTTTGGACTACTCAGTGCCTGTGTTTAAACAAATACGGCTTGTCATTTCATTGCACAGAAGTCTTAGTTGTACAAGAGCATATCATTTCATATGACTGTCAATATTTTTAAGAGCAACAGATTGTTGTTGTTTGCTCATTAATATTTGTTTGGGATAGGGTTGTCAGGTCCTCCCTGGCAACCGATGGGGGGAGGGGGGCAGGGTTGCCAGATCCAGGTTGGGGAACTCCTGGAGATTTGGGGGTGGAGCCTGGGGAGGACGGGGACCTCAGAGGGGTGCAGTGCCATAGAGTCCACCCTCCAAAGTATACATTTTCTTCAAGCAGGGGTCATTTCCTGCCGGAGCGCACAGGAGCAGAGCTCCGGCAGTAAAGAGCCCAGG
>NW_015173681.1:397051-414875 GCF_001447785.1 Gekko japonicus | reverse complement strand
GGGTGTTGCCTTCTGACACACTTCCAGTGATGTTAGGGGGTGTGGCATATGCAAATAAGTTATGCGAATGAGTTATGCTAATGAGCTCCTGCTCCTCTTTTCCTACAAAATGACCCTTGTCTTCAAGGCAACTGATCTCTGTAGTCTGGAGATGAGCTGTAATTTCATAGGATCCCCAAGCAATGCTCCCTCTAAGTTGTGGAGTCTTGTGAGCAAAAATTCTACTTTGGGAGCTACTGGCATTAAAGTTGTGAATGAGCGATCTGGCTACTGCATAAATTAGTTTGCTCTGGAGCCATCCTTCCTGAGCTAAGACAAAAATGTGTGAGCCGGAGGCTAAAAAACTCTGAGCTAGCTCACACTAACTCAGCTTAGAGGGAACATTGATCCCCAGGTCCCACCTGGACGCTAGCATCCCTAGTCTGGGAAGATGTTGATCTACCTGTACCTTTGGTCTGACCCAGTCAGGCAATTCTCACATTATTAGTCTGGGATTCCTGGACCCATCTAAGCAAACTCCAAGTGGCCCTTTGAAAAGGAATCCCTTTTCTGTCCATTCCAGATATAAATGTAATTATTTAAAATGTAATTTTTGTCATGATACAGAAATTCTGTTTTCCCACAAACTACTGAGCTTTAGGAACTGGAATTTGATTGCCTTATGTTTCAAAACAATGAAAACAGCATTTCTGAAAGCTATGTATGACTTGAATCGAACAGAGGTTTACATCACTGATTTAACTGTCTGGACTGGCAAGATGCGATGCCACTTTTAGAACCCTGTTAACAAAGATTATTAACTCATACAATGACTTTGTACTTTGTAAAAATTAGTGAATGCACCATTCAGATGACGCTTGTTTTATTGTCATTTCCAAGAATGAATGTAGTACATATATTCCATCTGTTGTGTTTTTCCACGTTATTTTCTCAGATGCAGGCCAGAAAATACATTTGCTTTTTGTGTGTATGTTAATTAAATAATGACAGTATAACATGATTCATATCCATGAAAGCATTGCTATTTTATGGGAAAGAGACGTTAGAAATATAGAACTACGTTGTATCCACCCTGGCATTTTTTTTTTGGTCTGTTTGATTGTTTCTTGCTGTGAGATATGTTATTTTATGCATTGTCTGCTACTGAAAGCCAGTGTCGATCTTATATTGTGAAAGAGTTTCCTTTTGTTTTTCAGTGTATAAATTAACATCTGAAGAAGGGCCGTAAGGAAGATCACAGTAGCTACTTCTGTGAGAAGGGGGAAAAAATACATTTTGTCATTTTTCTTGTCACAGCAGTAGCTGGTGTGATCTTCCATTGTGTTACCCTTTGAGATGTTACACTGCTCACAGAAGCAGATGGCTCACGTAGCTGTAAAAGTTAGAAGGTTGCTGTAATGTCTACACCAGACTGAGATCTGCACAGGGCATGCACACTAAACACAACTATTTCACAATCCCGTGGCTCAAAAAGTCAAGAAGGAGGAGGAGGAGGAGAAGGAGGCAATTGGATTTATACCCCACCCTTCACTTGGAGTCTCAAAATGGCTTACAATCCCTTTCCCTTCCTCTCCCCACAACAGACTCCCTGTGAGGTAGGTGTGGCTGAGAGAGCTCTGAGAGAACTGCTTGACAGAACAGCTCTGAGAGAACTGTGACTGACCCAAGGATATGCCAGCAGCTGCACGTGGAGGAGTGGGGAATCATACCCAGTTCTCCCAGATTAGAGTCTGCACTCCTAACCACTACACCAAACTGGCTCTCAAGGTTGGTTGTTGCTGTTGTCATTTCATTAGTATACACAGCACTTTTCAGTACCATAATAAGCAATTCCTGCTGCTGAGCTTGTATGCAGTTTAGGGTTCCCAACTCCAGGTTAGGAAATTCCTGAAGGTTTGGGGGTGGAGCCTAGGGAGGCCAGGTTTGGGGAAAGGAGCTCCATAGGCATGTGATGCCAGGGAGTCTACCTGCTGGAGCTGCCATTTTCTCCAGAGGAATTGATCTCTGTAGTCCAGAGATCAGTGGTAATTTCCAGAGAACTCCACCTTAAAGTTGGGAACCCTAAGAGTCCTTTAGCACCTTTACATGTTACTGAGTGTATGGTGCCACAACCTTTGACGGTCCAGAATCCATTTTGACAGATTCACGGAATGGTGTCCTAGACAGGTGGAATAATTGGTGTGTGCGCGCACACACCCACACAGAAGAAAACTGTCTCAATTTTTAAAATTGTTACAGTTGTATTTCAGGGCTCTTTTTGTAGAAAAAGCCCAGCAGGAACTCATTAGCATAATAGGCCACACCCAACAGCAGGAACTCATTAGCATATTGGGCCACACCCCTGACAGCACAGCTCATTAGCACATTAGGCCGCACCCCCATGTTACCAGAAGTGTGCTCATCCAGCCACACCCACCTTTTGCTTGTTATTCTGTTTACCTTGTTTGTGGTCAAAACCCAGGGTCTTTTTCTGTAGCAGGAACTCGGTTGCATGTTAGGCCGCACACCCCTAATGTAGCCAATCCTAATGAGTTTCTGCTGTTGGGTGTGGCCCATTATGCTAATGAGTTCCTGCTGGGCGTGGCCAACTTGGGAGCCAGCCGGAACTCCGTTCCTGTGTGTTCCTGCCCAAAAATAGCCCTGGTTGTATTACTGACGGAGGTAAAACATGGCTACAACCTATTTGTGCTGGTTACGTACCAAATAAACTTGACCTGACACACACAGATGAACTTAGGAACAAAGAAAAATGAGGGAAATTGAAGTACATGAGACTAAGCAAAGCTAGAGATTCCTATTGCAGGTTGTTCCATTTGGCCCTACAGTTGTTGTTCCTCACCCTATGTATGAAGACGATGGATGGATGGAGATTTTGGCCTCGGTCACACGGGAGGTTTTGGGCCGAAAGAGGGACGGATCGGGGGCGCAGCAAACGGGCGCGAGCACACTGCAATATCTGGGAAGCAGCGCACACCCGTCCCCGATCTGGCCCTTCAGGCCGAAAATGCGCTGAAAAAAAGAACCAGCAAAAGAAGAGGACTTACCTAAAATGGCGCAGCAAGCACGGCCGTGGGATCGCTGGCGCACCTGTCTTCAGGAGCATTCGAGGCACACATGCGCAGCTGTCTGCCTCGCGCTCCCTTCCATGGCTTTCTCCCCGGCATCTGATCGTGCCGGGGAACAACTGCGCAGCGTCTCACGGGATCCGTCTGATCCCGCCATCACGTGTTTCTTTTGGTGCGGCTTTACAAAGCTGCACCTTGGCTGCATCCAGGGGTAGTTTTGTAGAAAAAGAGCTAGGGGAACTCATTAGCATAACTCATTAGCATATGCCAAGAACCAGCAAAAGAGGAGGACTTACCTAAAATGGCGCAGCAAGCACGGCCGTGGGATTGCCGGCGCACCTGTCTTCAGGAGCATTCGAGGCTCCCAGCCGAACGGCGCATGCGCACACATGCGCAGCTGGCTGCCTCGCGCTCCCTTCCATGGTTTTCTCCCCGGCATCTGATCGTGCCGGGGAACAACTGCGCAGCGTCTCACGGGATCCGTCTGATCCCGCCATCACGTGTTTCTTTTGGTGCGGCTTTACAAAGCCGCACTTTGGCTGCCCGCATCAATTTCCCCCCGTTTGGCAGGGGCCTTAGATGACCAACTGAGGCTACCGTATTTTGGTCACATGCGCAGCTGGCTGCCTCGCGCTCCCTTCTGTGGCTTTCTCCCCGGCATCTGATCGTGCCGGGGAGCAACTGCGCAGCGGCTCATGGGATCCGTCTGATCCCGCCACTGCGTGTTTCTTTTGGTGTGGCTTTACAAAGCCGCACTTTGGCCGCATCAATTTCCCCCCGTGTGGCAGGGGCCTTAGATGACCTACGGAGGCTACCGTATTTTGGTCACATTATGAGAAGACAAGAGTCAATGAAAAAGACAATAATGCTAGGGAAAGTTGAAGGCAACAGGAAAAGAGGAAGACTCACCAGGAGATGGATAGACTCAATCAAGGAAGCCACAGCCCTCCATTTGCAAACCTGAGCAAGGCTGTTAACCATAGGACATTTTGGAGGACATTGATTCATGGGGTCACCATAACTCGGAAGCGACTTGCACTTAACGCACACAAGCACACACACACATGTACAACTGAGCAAAGTTTGAGTCCAGTGGCACCTTTAAGACCACCAAAGTTTAATTCTGGGTCTAAGCTTTTGTGTGCATGCACACTTTTACAGATACATTGAAACCGACTTCCTCAAGCCTTAAATGTAGGTAGGGGAGTTACTTGCCAGGCAGGGCTGGTTAGAGTCAAGATGCTCATATCATACAATCAAAACCCATTGAACATATGATTATGGAGTGCCCTATATTCGATGAGTTGAGGGCTAATTTAGTGACCCCTTTACTTAAGGATATGAAACTGCTAAATGTGCAAGCCCAGGTGTCATGGCTACTATCGGATACCAATGATCCTGTCACCCTCTCAGTGGCAAAATTCATAGGTGCAATAACAAAATATAAGAGAAATAATTGTTGTTCGTTGTTGTTGTTGTTCAGTCGCACAGTCGAGTCCGCCTCTTCGCGACCCCATGGACCAGATCTCGCCAGGCCTTCCGGTCTTCCGCCGTCCTCTTAAGTTTGCTCAACTTCATGTTCGTTGCATCTATGACACTGTCTAACCATCTCATCCTTTGCCATCCCTGTCTTCTTTGACCTTCAATCTTTCCCAGCATCAGGGTCTTCAGAGAAATAATACTAAGGTCTTTTAAAATATTTTCTTTGGTTCTGATTTCTGCTCAAGGTGATAGCCGTATGAGCAGTACTAGATAGATAGAGATAGAACAAAGTTTGAGTCAAGTGGCACCTTGAAGACCAACCAAGTTTTATTCAAGGTGTGAGGTTTTATGTGTGTGCACAAAATAAAGGTGCCACTGGACTCTTAAACTCTTGTTCTATTGCCACAAATGTTGCTCGTCTTTAAGGCGCTACTGGACGTTGGCTCTTCCCACTGCTGCAGAATAACGCGGCTAGTCTACCTATCTTAATCTATCTCCATGGAACAGCATTTCTCTTTCGAGGTGGAAGAGAGAGTAAAAATGCTGTTAAGCGACCCCACTCTGAGAGTGAATGGAGAGTCTCAAATTGATCTAGACACATTTATTGCTTCACAAGCATTGACCTCATAACCTTAGCTTGTTATTTAATTCTGTTTCAGATATTTTGGTGACATTTCATCACATTATTGTTGAAATGAATATATAGTATAATGGCATTCCATAGTGGCAGTCTTACTGGTCTGCTATTAGCTTCTCTGATAATCATGCCAGACTGCCAGTGTATTACATTGTTTGATAGAATATTTGTATTTTTATTTATGTTTTGTATTCTTCTGAATAGGACAAGTTAACCTACACCATTCATTTAAACAGGATTGAAGCAGGATTAATTTCTGTGAACATGGCTTCTTCTACACAGTGAGGGTTCTCTGTTCAGCATCCATAGCCACTACAAATGTAGAAATATTCACATTGGCAATGGAGCATGTATGTGGGAGTTTTTGTGTACTTTCCTCTGTTAGCCACCAGTTTTCAACACCATGCCACTGGGGTGTTTTTTTTAAAAAAAAATGAGAATTGCTATACCACTATAGCAATCACTGTTTTTTTGTTTTTTAAACCCTGCTGTGGTGTGGCAGGGAAAATGGTGCCAATGCAGACTGGACCTTCAAAAATTTACTTTCCCCTGCTAAACCTTTGACAGGAGTTAAACATTCCCAAGATAGAATGTGAGCTCATTTCGATACTAATACTGGCTGCAAAGAACGTTATAGCCACAAATTGTAAGATGCCAAACTCCCCTTCAATAGAAGCCTGGTATTCTAAAATCTGGGATTATGCCATTATGGACAAAACAGCAGAAGACATTAGATCAGAAAACCCCTTGGCTGCTTCAAATTACCTGGAGAAATGGTACCCTGTGTTGGAAAAATGTCGCTTTGATTGAGAAAGCCCGAATTCTTTTGACAATAACAGAAATAGTAAATGTATAGCCCTCTTGTAACAAAAGAAGAAGAGGAGGAGAAGAGATTGGATTTATACCCCGCCCTTCACTTGCAGTCTCAGAGTGGCTTACAAACTCCTTTCCCTTCCCCTCCCAACAACAGACAACCTGTGAGGTGGGTGGGGCCGAGAGAACTCTGACACAAACTGCTCTTTCAAGAACAGCTGTGCCAGAGCTTGTGACTGACCCAAGGTCACATCAGCAGGTGCAAGTGGAGGAGTGGGGAATCAAACCCGGTTCTCCCAGATTAGAGTCCGCACACTTAACCACTACACCAAACTGGCAAAGAGATGATGCTAAAGAGAACTATATATTGACAAAAACACAGTGTGTTATGTAGTGAAAAGTCGGTTATTTTTGTTCTACTATTATTGTATTAGAGCTGTGGTGGCTCAAGTGGTTAAGACGCTGAACTGCAGGCTGGAAGGTCGGTAGTTCAGCAGTTCCAGACCCGAGTGTGCCGCATGACGGAGTGAGCTCCAGTCTCTAGTTCCAGCTCCTGCCAACCTAGCAGTTCGAAAGCAAGAAATTGCAAGTAGATAAATAGGTACCACTTCGGTGGGAAGGTCACAGAGTTCCGTGCGCCTTGGTGTTTAGTCATGCCGGCCACATGACCACGGAAACGTCTTCAGACAGCGCTGGCTCTTCGGCTTGGAAACGGAGATGAGCACCGCAACCCTAGAGTCGGACTCGACTGGCTTTCGAGCAAGGGAAACCTTTGCCTTTACCTATTATTGTTGTATTTGTTGAAATGATTAATAAAAAAACAGAAACAAACAAAAAACAACCGAAGCAGCAGAGAATATATTTCATTATGGTTTTATTTTGGGCAGAAAAGGGAAGGAGAGGGCAAGAAAGGGACCCCGGGAGGACAGCTCTACGCCTCCCTCGATCCGGGCGGCGCTAAAATGGCGCCGTCGTCGGCCTCGTCGGCGTCTAACAGTCACGTGACGCCACCACGGGGAGGGGCGGGGCGTTGGAGGAGAAGGCGGCGCCTCCGTGTTTACTTTCGTTTCTGAGGGCCTTTCCCGAAAAGACCCGGCAGCCCCTTCGCCGCCGCCCCCCCCTCCTTCATTCCTCCCCCCACCGGCCTGGAGCGCGGCCGAGCCAAACGGTCCCCCGCGCGCGCCGTCTCCCGCCCTGCCCCTGGCGCCTCCGGAGGGGGGCACCGCGCAGGTGAGTGGCTGTGTGGGCCTTGCCCCGCAGTGGGTGGGGATGGAGGAAGAGCCGCCAGAGAGACCCTCCTCACGTTCGCCTTCTGACACGCGTGTAGGCCCCCCCTTCCCTTCTCCGCTTCCCCCGTTTCGTTTCCTCCTCAGCGGCCTTCGTTCCTTAACGTAACCTTCCGTAAGAGCCCTTGCGCAGTAGGTATGGGTGGGAGGGGGCTGGACTGGCCTCGCTTGCAGTGCTCCGAGGGCGGCCCCGGGGTTGCCAACTCCAGCTTTGGGCATGCCTGGATTTTTTTGTCGGGGGAGGACAGGGAGTGGGGGGGGTACAATGTCATAGAGTCCACCGTCCAGAGCAGCCATTTTCTCCCGGGGAACGGACCTTTGTCTTGAGGTCTCCAGGCATCACCTGGAAAAAAGGGTTGCCAGCCTCCAGGTGGGGCCTGGGAATCCCCCGCTTTCACAACTGATCTCCAGCTGACAGAGATGAACTCCCCTGGAGAAAATGGCTGCTTTGAAGGGCGGACTCTATTGGCATTGTACCCCGCCGAGGCCCCTCCCCAAACCTTGCCCTCTCCTGGATCCACCCCCAAAGTCGCCAGGTGTTTTCTAGACCTGGCAACCGTAAGCCTGGGAAGGGTGGAGTTGGGAGGGGGGGGACCTCCAGCTTTGGGAATTTCTCCAGTTTAGGGGGTGGAACCTGGGGAGAGTGGAGTTGGGGAGGGGGTCCAGCTTGGGACACTCCTGGAAATTTGGGAGGTGGAGCCTTGGGAGGTGGAGGGTTTTTTTTTGGGGGGGGGTAGTTCAGTAGGGGTGTAATGCAATGGAGTCCACCTTCCAAAACTGCCTTTTTTTCCTTTCTCTGAGCTCAGTATACTACTTCATGGGAGAGGCAAGAATCATGTACCTTATTAGCCAGTTTGGTGTAGTGGTTAAGTGCGCGGACTCTAACCTGATTCCCCACTCCTCCGCTTACACCTGGTTGGATGACCTTGGGCAAGCCGTAGTTCTGACAAGAGCTGTCCTTGAAAAAGAGCAGCTTCTGTCAGTGCTCTCTCAGCCCCACCTACCTCACAGGGTGTCTGTTGTGGGGAGGGGAAGGGAAAGGAGTTTGTAAGCCGCTCTGAGACACATTTGGGTAGTGAAGGGCGGGGTATAAATCCAGTCTCTTCTTCTCTTCTTGAAGGGGCAAAAATGTGGTTGGGAGATAAATGTGAACCACATACAGACTGATTTCCCGCAAGCTGCTGCTCCGCTCTCTTCCCTTTCCCCGATTGTATGTGTCAATTTCCCCACTGTTTGCTGTGCGGCCACATTTTGCCCCGCAGCTTCACCCGATTTCCCCCACATCTGCTCGATCCTCAAAAAACAGCGTCCTCAGCCCAAGTCTTCTGTTTCCTTGTTTTTTTGGCCTTTGTGGGGCAACTTGACCCACAGAAATCACAGAGATGACATTTTTTTCCTTTGGCACTTCTCTCCATGCCAGCTTGCTTTAGAAGGAAGGGGAATGTGCCACTTCCATTGGTTGCGGACCAAATCCTTGCCCCTTGAAAATTGTCCTTTGTGTCTAAGTTTAAATACTATGTGTGTGTTTTTTTAAAAAAATGTCCTGTGTTCGGATCCTTTGAGGTTACTTTCTGTTTGTCCAAGGGTACTGTCAGAAGGTGTGTGATGCAGGTCAGGCGCTGGATAAGATATGTCATGTGGGTAGGAGACATTCGTGGAATCTTTTGTATGTTGCCTTGAGTTGCAGGTTGGAAGAAGGATAGGAAAGAAATGTAATAAATATGCTGTGTTATAGGGTGAAAGTCATCTTACCCCAGCATATAGTGATGGGCAAGTCTTGTTGGGTTACAGTTTGTCAGTTATTAAAAGTCCAAGATTCATGTAGGGGGCAGGAGGTGAAGGTGTCTTTAAGGCTAAGTGCAGCACTTAGGAGAGAAAATTTGTATCCTGTTTGAGCAGA
Organism: Gekko japonicus; assembly: GCF_001447785.1. NCBI lineage: Eukaryota > Metazoa > Chordata > Lepidosauria > Squamata > Gekkonidae > Gekko > Gekko japonicus. The sequence continues at coordinate 405,692 of NW_015173681.1, read as the reverse complement.
GAGGGGTTAAATCAGTGACATATGTGTCTCACAAAGCCTCTGCAGTTGACTTTTAAAGAGAGCTTGGTACGCTAGTTGGCGGGTCTCTTACTGCAGCCTTGGCTGAAAGTTACTGCTAAATTTGGAGATTTGGGAGTTACACAAACAGAAGAATGCCGAATTAGAACTGGGTCCCTCCCCTTTCATTTTCCTTTCGCTTGTGCTCTCTGTGACCTTGTGTGAAACCTGCTATTCACAGGTTTTTCAAACTGCTTTAATCCAATCTCAGCTATACTTATCGCTCAGTTACTTATGCATCTCAACTCCAGTTAGGCCTTCCTGGCAACTAACCTCCCCCCCCACACACACACACCTTTTCTCTACCTATATGTAAAGGTTGGTGAAGTCTGTTTCAATGTCTGTGAAGAAGTGTGCATTCGCACAAAAGCTTATACCCACAATTAAATTTTATTGGTCTTAAAGTTGCCACCGGACTCAAACTTTGTTCTGTTGCTTCAAACCAGTGCTGCTACCCACCCGAATCTATTGTGTGAAAAGGTTATGAATTGCATGCTATAAACGAAAGCAAAAAAACAAACGGATCTTTTGTTACTGCGTAGTTCCAAGTAGCAGATGGCAGCGTTTAAAGATCAGTGCCAGATCTTTGAGCAGTCACAGGCAAGTCTCTCGAATGTGTCAGAGGCTCGGCCTATAGATTTGTTTCACACCATGCTCTGAGTTTTTCCTCTCTTCATTTATAGTCATCCTCTTTGAGATCTCCTGTCTCTCTCCAGCTCCTTGGGAATCTTTCTCACACTGGGCTGTACTTTCTGTGCTGGCCAAAACAGAAGTAGCAGTGCCAGGCAAGGAAGAGCACAGATTTGGCTGGTTGGAAGGGAATAATCTAAGATAAGCCATTGACCTTCTGCTTAGCCATATGTTGAGAGAGAGAGAACCTAGGAAGGAACCAAGAATCACTTTCCCCCCCTGGCTTCCTACTTGCATCACAAATCCAAAAATACCAAAATGCTGGCAGGGTGTTATTGGCTATGTCTGCGAAAATCTGGCAGTGACTGGCTTCACTGGGATGGTTGGCAGGTATTAAAATGTGAAAGGCCTTGTGAGAGATGGCAGATACGCACAGCGACAGCTGAACTCCTGGAATTATAGATATTCCAGGGTAGCGAGTTTTGCTGGGAAAAGTGGTTTAAAGATTGTGCCTTTCCCTTTCACTTCTGTTTCAGGTCAGCTAATGTTGCCAGTTTCTCAACTGACCTCTGTAACGGAATTGTTAGCAGTGACGATCTGCAGGCATTATCTCTTTCTCTGTGCTGAGAAAAGTGTTATCTGCTAGTTTCTCCTTTCTCCTGGTTGTTCGGTAACCCTGGCCCACTGTCACTGTATCTAGAACTTCTCCCAGCCATATAATATTCAGCTAGGATTTTAATTTGCCTAGATTCGTAGTATGATTTCGTAGCATACAGTTATCCTAGGAGAAGACACGGCGCTGTGTTTTATGCTACCTTTGCCGATTGGGCATCCATCTCCATGAATCTGTTTACAAGCTCAGACGCTAGATTTTTTTCTCTCAGTTGTTTCCAGTGTATGGTTTTAACTTGTCAATACCTCCTTATAAAACCCTGTTTACAAGAAAGGGAAGGGCTCTATGATGAAATAAAATCATCATGATAAATTATCAACAAACATCTGTTCCAAATGTATCGGCTGCTTGTTACCGAGCGTCTGCTGAATGGTCTTGTGTGTCGCTCGCTTGTATCATATTCTTTATGGCTTTTTCATTTGATTTTTGTTTTAGAATATACATAGCAGGCAAGCTGGAACTGACACTGCGCTGATAAAAATGCATGCTTCGTAATGTAATACTGCTGTGAGAGCAAGCCAAATAATGCTTGAACAAAATCCTAATTTTCAGGAGGGAGCACGCAAGACAGGCAGTGTGCATCTTGGCATCAGCTTGCAATAACACTTTATTTTTTGCGAGTATTTTGTGTGCACACGCATGTGCCTGGAAATCATGGTTGACTTCTGGCAACCCCTAGTGGGACCTGGACATTTCAGAGAGGTGGCTTGCTATTGCCTGCTTCTGTGTCTGGGCCCTGGTATTCCTTGGAGGTCTCCAATCCAAGTACTTACCAGGGTCGGCCCTGCTTAGCTTCTGAAATCTGACTTGCCTGGACTCTCCAAGTCAGAGCTTGCAGTAACACTTTAGAGCACTTTAAGGCAGCTTCTTTCCAGTCGACTCCAAAAAATGTGGGATTCTGTCTCAGCTTTAGAACTGTTCAGATCTCCTTACCTAAGTATCCTTTGCAAAAGGTCGTGATGTGTGATCTAGCCTCTAAGAACATCTGCAGGCCCCGTGAAGAAAGCACCATGCCTGGCTATCAAAGTGCAAGCCGCGTCACGGCTTAATGGCTTCCGTTTCATTGCTTTTATAAATGTCCCTCCCTGCACTCCTAAGCAGGCTACCATAGCCTCAACGACATGGGTTTCAAAGTCATTGTGACATGGAGTCGTAGCAGTTTGAGCGCTCTCTTATAGGGAATCTGAAAAAAATCGAGCGTGGCTTCTGCTTGAGTTGAGAACAAGATTTTCAGTATCTGTCTGGGCAAAGACAGTACGTGAGAGTAAACGTTTTATTTGTTTTCTTATGCAAGGATGGCACAGAAGAAGTATTTTGCCGCAAAGCTGAAAAACTACTTAAGGGAAGACAAGATTCAGCTCTGGAAACCTCCCTATACAGACAGCAATAAAGAGGCTGGTGCGGAGCTGAAGGTACGTCTTGGACAGCTGCCGTGTTGCAACTGTTTTTTAAGTTCCTTATGCTTTCTGCTCTCCTGTTCTTAACAAATTCATGTTGTTGCCTTAGGATCTGGCACGGCAGTATTCGGCGAGGCTAAAGTATAACACCAATGAAATAGAGGCCCTCCTGGAAGAAATACGTTGTAAAACGATTGAGCGGGGAACCGGAAATGAAGCTTATAAGGCAACAGGCGTTGCAACGCTTGAAGTGGCCTTACCTCCCAGGATGGGTAAAGTAAGCAAGTTATTTAAAGAGGTGCCTGTAAGATGTGGAATAGTTGCTGCAGTTATGTAATGAATGAATACGTTTCATGTTGATTGAACTGGTTGAAGAGGGTCTTCAGTGCAGAGAGGTGGGACAAGGAGCCATTGCAGGTAATGGGGGTTACCTTTGTTGCTTTACTTTCCTGGGAGGCAAATTCAGAATTAGAATGAAATACTGTAAATACTATTAAATCCTATGTTTGTCAAAAGAGGCTTCACGTAGTGTAATTAGTCACATAAGCCCCGGCTACATCGATTGTCAAACCTGTGTTGTTATTTTTATTGTGACTTTGATCTGAATTATTTTTAAAAAAATTGAAAACAATTTCGTTATATGGATTTGCAAAGACCTTTGACCTTTCTTAAAAAACTCAGACTTTAAACACAGACTCATTTAAAGCCAAAACCTCTGGGAAGTATGGATTTTTAAACAGTGGAATGGGTGTCATGCTCCATCAACAGAGAGCAGCCAACATTAGTTGCAAGCTTTTTCAGTGCTAAATACACTTAGACTGCAATCTCTCAGACGTCCGGTGTTTCAGTGTCCCCCATTCATTTTTCATTAGAGGCTAACCCCCACTGCCCTGTGTTGCGGAATGGGGTGAGGCTGTGCCATGTCTTCTTGGGGATGAGGGATCCCTTCCAAGGAGCCCTCCACCTCTATGCAGCCCCGAAGGATCCTCTGCTTCCACTGCTCTGGTTCAAGGGGTTGACTGGGGAGGGGGCCCATGGCATCTTCCCTGCCCCATCCTCCCCCAGCAGCTCTCTCTTTAGTTGGTGGTGCCCTGCTGCAGGGCAGAGTACAAAGCGTGAAGGACCCCGGCAGAGTGAACAAAAAAGACGAAAGTATTAACCAAATATTATAACAGTTAAGTAAAACCAGTTACTAGAATCAAGGGCAATAATACTAGCACTTATTATGTCATCAGTTGGTCGTGGTATTGTCTTAAGTGTTTTAATTGTTTACAATTACAAAATAATTACAAAATAAATGTAATAAATAATAAAATGGAAGAATTTTATTATGTGCCGTTTTATGTAATCCGCCCTGAGCCGGCCTTGGCTGGGAGGGCAGGGTAGAAATTTGACAAAATAAATGTAATAAATAATAAAATGGAGAAGAGTGACTATAGAGTACGCTATAAACACACAGAGCAAAAATCACGTGGAAAGGAGCCAGCTGGTAAACAAAAGTATTTCTGGTGCGGGGTGGGGGGGGCAACAGTGGGAGGGCTTCTGGTGTCCTGGCCCCACTGCTGGACCTCCTGATGGCACCTGGCAATTTTGGTCACTTTGTGACAGAGTGTTGGACTGGATGGGCCACTGGCCTGATCCAACACTGGCTTCTCTTATGTTCTTAAAGTCCTGTAATGTAACTTATCTAGCTGGATTCTTATCACTGTTTCAATACCTGGTCCCCATTAGGTCAGATTCACCCCCCACTTTCTGATGAAGGATAGTCTCTCTCCAAAAGCAACCTCACTGCAGCCCTGCTTCAGGGAGTGAGCATCACCCCCCATAGGGTATTATATGCTTTCTCAGGGTTCTTCCTCCTCAGCAGATGTTTTCTCTCCAAGCCCACCATGCCCAGTCCTGGGCCTGAAGGGTATCTGGCAAATGCAAGCCCAGAGGCCTGTGCGTGAGGAAGTGGTGGCCTTGACTCAGGCCACTTAAGATTTCCAGGCTACAGCCAGCAGCCCCTGGGAGTAATTGGGTAGTGGATATTTTTGGATTAAATATGAGTAAACACAATCCCTGAAACAGTCCTGATGTTCTAAACTGTCCCATAGACTAAAAGAGCAGAGAGGTACGGACAGCAACAGCTGCTGCAGTGCCCTCCTGTGCTTGGCATTTGGGGAACCTCATAGAGTTTTTGCAGAATGCTAGAGCATCCTGTGTCACCTTTGCTTTAAACCAGAAGTGATAATAGGAGCACTAATGTGACACTGGTGTACCAGATCTCCCCCCCCCCCAATTCCTCCCTCCAGAGGCACTGGCAGACATCAAAGGGACTGCCAGAAGGCTTCTGCTATAAAATATTAGAAAACCAGCAGTCATTTCACAGAACAAAGCATTAGACAATGTCAGTTAAAGCAGCTTAAAAATATTACCAGCCAGCAGCCACTTACCAAAAATCAGAAATACGAATTGAAAGCAGCTGCAGCAGCAAAACAATAGCAGTAATTGGCACAACCGAATTAGAAAGGCTGGGAAAATAAATTTACACCTTGCGCCAAAATCTCAGTGAGCCTTGGTGCCAGGAAAACTGCTGGTGGGGGAGGGATTCCAAAGCTAGGGTGCCTCAACTGAGAAGTCCCCGCTCCTAGTCCCTTAGAAAAAAGAGGGAAGTGCAGCAGGGCTTCCAGGGAGCGATCTCAATAAAGGGACGAGAACAAATGGAAGAAAACTATCTTTCAGATATGTTGGCCTCTGACTTTTGCCCTGCTGGACCTTTTTGCTTTTTAACTGTGCTGGAAATACTTCAGTAAAAAGGCAGAATCTAACTTTTTTTAAAAAAAAAGTAGCTGTAGGTTCCTGGAAGTGATTCCTGTGATTCCAGCAGCTGAAAAATATGCAGCCGTGTTGGTGGAAGGTACCATCAGGAAGTCATGGCTATTCTAGTCGACATCCTAGTTCACTTATTGCCTTCTCCAGATCTCAGCTGTCACATGTGCTTAAAATAAGCTACACCTTTTGAGAGGAAGGAGTTCTATCCTAAATGTCGATGGTGGGTGCCCTTATGAAATTAATGCTCTCTCTCTGTCTCTCTCTCTCTCTCCTCACTGATCAGCACAAGTGGTCATGAATAGTGATGAAATTCAGCACATGCAAGCAGATGAGTGCATCAGAATTGCCTTTATGCTGTGATTTATCAAGGTGCACAAGCTCTCATGTGCTCTGATAAGATGGGTGGGAAGGGAGAAAGAGAATGAATAGAAGATAATTAAAGCCACGGAGGAACTGAAGTTTGCAGGGCTCTCGGTGAGGTGCAGAAGTCAAAACACGAGAGTGGCAGATACCGGAGGGGGGAGGGGGGGATACAGAACTGTGACAGTCTGGAGGTGAATTTGGAAGGGAAGAATTTTGAAGGCACCATGGAGTAAATCACAGTTTGCTAGAACACAGTATTTGTATTTATAATCTGCAGGCAAGAAAGGGTGTGCTGGAAACAAAACTGATCATCACCGGAAAGGAACTCCGATCTCAGTAAGTAGGCATCTAGTCATGCCGGCCACATGACCACTGGATGTCTTTGGACAGCGCTGGCTCTTCGACTTGGAAACGGAGATGAGCACCGCCCCCTAGAGTCTGATTCAACTGACTTTCAAGCAAGGGGAAACGTTTACCTTTTAATGGGGGGAGAGCTAATACACCACTGACATTACCCCTCTCTCATGCCCCACGGGGAGGCTGCATTGCTGAAATTGTGCCTTAGTTAACATGCATGAGTAAAAACAATCCCTGAAACAGTCCTGATGTTCTAAACTGTTCCATAAACTAAAAGAGCAGAGAGGTATGGACAGCAACAGCTGCTGCAGTGCCATCCTGTGCTTGGCATTTGGGGAATTGTGGTCCAGCTCTACCTCAAGCCGTGATACTGTGCTTGTGCTGGGAAGGCAGAACTGCTCCAGCAGACATAGGTATTATGAATACGCTGATGAAACAGTTCAGAAGGATTCTATTATAGTTATTCAGAACTGGTTTTCTGTGAGTGATCATTGGGCTTCACCTCCAGTCTTGGCCGCTGAGACCTTCCCTTCTCTGCCAGGCACTTGAAACCCTGAAAGCAAGTTTTGGGCCTTCTGCATCCCCAAAAACTAAGGGGCAGGATCAGGCACAATTCCACATAATTTAATAACACTCACTGGGAACAAAGGCTGACTCAGGGACAAGCGTCTCCCTTTGCTCAGACTTCAAGGCATTAATCAAGACCTCTCAATAGTCAAGTATATTCAGATACAAAGAATCCTACTACTTTAACATTCCTGCCAGCAAAGATCTAGACTTGCATCGGCATTTCCCTCTGAAAGATTCTCCATCCACACTGACCCAGTATGGGCTGGTTGGAGTTTTCCACCAAAAATCCCAGCGAAGTGAGGTAAGCAACATTACGGTCTTAAAGTTACATGCATCATTCTGGGCTGATTGACTTCAGTGGCCTGCCTGCAAAGTATTTCTTCCCTGCTGTGATATTTCCCTGAATGTTCCCAGAACCTAGGAACTCTCTCCTTCTCACATTTGGTTACTCAAGGGTCCACACTGGTTAACTCACTGGGTTTCTCTCTAGTTTCTCCAAACTTGAGAGGGAAAGGAATGCTTTGTTTTCATTCAAGATCTGTAACTTTAGCCAGAACCTACCCCATTGTATGAATTTCTGCCAGTTTCCTGTTATCGTGCTCCCGCCCCCCCTTTTTTGCCTTGGTTATTTCCACCTCTGGGTCTCCACTTGGCCTACTACTTGGGTCGCTGCTTTGTGGCCCTGGCAGCCCTGTGCTCATGTTCTGCTTCACCATGTACCCAGAGGTGCATTGCACAACTTTGTCCAAACCTTTGAAATACCTTTTGGGTTACTAACAGTTCAAATACTTTAGACCCCTGCCCAGTACTTGCATCAGTATTTGGAATCTGCTTAGCTAAGTGGCCACAGGCCCCTGCTGCACCCCCTCTCCTTCGTGCTTGTGCTCAGAGCTTTCTCAAGAAATACGTTATAGCCATTTGTGTGCATTCCTTTAAGCCAGAAGTGCAGAACCTGGGGCTACAGCTCTTCACAGAAGGAGGTGGCAGAAGGAATGGTTTCTTCCTTTTATTTTATTTATTTGATTTGTATCCCGCCCTCCCCATAGACAGGCTCAGGGCAGTTCACAAGAATCTCAGTACGATATCATTAAAACAACAATTAACAACAACAAAACCATAAAATACTGTGTAAACAAGCTAATTCTGATACCAATTCAGCAATATTGTTTTTTTTGTTTTTTTAACTTTACCAAATACTTTTATTCCAGCAACTGTAGCCTTCAGCATGTTGTGTCATACTATCATAGTAAAGCTCTATTTTCAGTCTCATTTCTGTCTTGCTTTATATTTTTTATATCTTTTAATGATTGCTCGTAACACCAATATCCCATATTTAGATAATTTTAGGACGTATTTTTTAGGACCTGATAGCTTCCATATTTATCTAACAAAACAAAATTATAGATACATTACTTCATTCCCTCTTCCACTAATCATCAGCTTTAACTCATGAGTAATTTATGAAAATAAACCAACCAATAAACAAATAGGTACATGCAGCATTTGAATATATAAGCAATTAGAGTACAGAGAAAAAATGTTTGCCCAGAATCACTTTAGCCATCCACATACATAGACAAAACCTCTTTACCAAAGATTTCCATTTCAGAACCTAAAACATTGAGCATTACATATTTTAAATACATAGAAGCAGTTACCTGCTACACAATACATACTGCCACGTGGTTTTCTGCAGAGTATTTACCCAGAATCATTTTAACCATTCAAAAGGGTAATCAAAACAGCTTTGCCAAGCATTTCCAATTCCACTCTCTGAAAC